>NW_008236442.1:5170637-5204539 GCF_000691975.1 Corvus brachyrhynchos | reverse complement strand
CCTGCTAAGGCTTTTTCTTCTGGCATATTGGGGTATTGATCAGTGTTGCTGAGAGGAATTGTTGCCTTTGGGGGAGATTGCCTGAATAAAGATTTCAGTGCTGGGCTCTCCAGCACTTAAAATGTTCCATTACTCAAGATCCTGGAGTATGAAGATTCTTGCAGAGGATGTTTTGCACTGAAATGTAATTGAAACATATATCCTGGGCAAGGGATGCCTCAGAACACACTGAAATAAATACATTATAGGGAGACAGAGTTCCTATTGAGATAGGTAAATGCCTTGCCTATTAAAACATGACACATTAAATCAGGTACATCACTGTTAAGCCAGAGTTCCAGGCAGTGCTTGGCCATAAATTTCTTTCTAAAAGACAATTTTGCACTGCAAAATTTAAAGCTGAAACTTTGTTTACTTCAGATACAACATTTGGGGCAGAGTAAGACAGCGCTGTCAGAGTGGAACCCTAAATGAATGGATTTCCTGATTAGGGTTTGGTTTAATGTCCCTTCCTTAGCCAGACTGGTTTGCATGTGAAGCACATAAACAGTTGCAGCGTAAGGGAAAAAAAGGTGTGACATGAAAAAGAAAGAAAGAAGGACATTAATTCTTGGCCATGAACTGAGTTTTATTCATGAAAATACCTATAAATTGTATTTTGGCATTTAAGATTCTTTGAAACCTCCATTTCTTCTACATCTCTTCTCCTGCAGATGTGTGCATAGCTGGAAACAAATGTAGGACAATTATTCCAAATATAAGATGCTTTTGCAATTAGTACAGGCAGTAAAAAAAAAGGTGCTATTTAAAAAATTCAGCTCTCATCTTTAGCTAAATGCTGATGTCTTAAGTTCTTCCAGTACAAATCTGCAGTCGCTTTTCTTGCTGTAGTTTTTAAAAGTATATCCAAGTGTTTAAATTAATACCCATTATTTCTTTCAAGTGCTACTTAAGCGAGGTCGAGAGCAGTCTGAGGCAAACACTGCAGGGAACTGGGTGTCTCTCTGTCTCAAAGTGAACGTGTTTGCAAAGAGGTGGAGCAGCTCGCTGATTTAGTCACAAATATATCCCCAAAATCCACTTTTCCCCTTTCCTTTTTCTATTACCAGACAGTGGTGCAGTGCAATATTTGGCGTGTCAGGAGAAGGAAATGTTCTACCCACGTTGCCTTCCCCAGAGTTTGGGTTTGCCTATCACCCAACCGGGAGGCACAGCTGATGATGGGAACAACACCACAGAATTCCCTGCCCTGGAAATAAATCCCTATGAATCCTTCATAGGATCAGCCCTGCACAGTATGAGCAGCACGTTCCACCTTTATTTCATTATTCTCACCCATTTAAAAGAAAAAAAAAAAAGGTTTCCTTTCCTTTCCAAAGCCCATTGAAATGCAGCTGCTGATATTTCAAGCCCGATGATTTTTATCTGTGCTGCTGGAGAGGTGTTGTTTGGCTTTCCAGCTGGTTTTCCCCCCTACTCTTTGGCTCTGGAGCACAAACGCTATCCCAGCTGGGTGAGCAGGGCAGCAGGGGCAGCTGAGTGCTGATCCCTGCTCACCTGGCTGTGACTCTGCCTGCACCACCCCAATTCCTCCCCTCCGTGCCCTGCAGGGTGACACCTCCTGCTCTAGGGCTGCTCTTGCCTCTCTGACATCACAGACAAGAATGTTTTATTTCATTTTAAGATTTTATTTTCAAGAGAGTTATAGTTTCTTTGTCATGAACAACAGCAAATCCACCGTAAATCCTGGGACAGATGGTGGAGAGAAGTGTTTGGAGACTCTGGGAAAGCCAGTGCAGCATTTTGCTGTGTCTCCCTTCATGACCAGTGAGTTACAGCCCCTGGGATCGCGACTTGTGAGCAGAACAGGGTGTGTCTGAACCCAGGTTTCATGTTTGGCTTCTCCCAGCTGTTTGCTTGAGACCTGCAGGGCAAGACAGATGCCAGTTGTTATGGAGAGGCATTCATGGTGCTTGAAGAAGGAACATGGATCAGAAAAGCAGCATTTGGATTGTCATTTATGGTCACTCCTGGGAGCTGCTTCCCTCAGAGCTCTGCAGGTGGGACAGGACAGCGCAGTGAATTTGGGATGGTGCGACCAGAGGAGCCTTTCTGTCACCTGCCCTGCTTTGGGACAGCCCTTTACCTCCTTTACCCAAGGAGGAATGCCCTGCTGGGGTGAGAAGGCAGCAGGATTAACTGGGCAAAGGTGCAGAGCTACTGGCAGCCCTGTGCCCGGCACAGGGACCAAGTGCTGCACATGAGCAACCACGGAGCTGCAACTGGTAAAGAGGATGAAGCAACGCAGATCCTTTCTATTTTGCCTTTCTTCCCACACACCTGCAAGAAGGACACAACGAAGCATTAATAACATCCATACCCCAGGATGGATTTGCCATCGGGGCATATCATCACAGCTCCACAATAAGTACTGGTTCTGTGGCAGTGGGAGCTCCTCGTGCTCTTGCAGGCTCCCATTTCTCATGCCTGGCTCTATTGCAGTGATGAACGAGGAAATTGTGGTGGTAAACAAGTCTTTGATCGAGCAGAAAGAAAAGATATTAAAAAGATTCTTGCTGAAGGGAGGCTAATTCAAATTTGAAATGAACATTCTAGCTATTAAAATAACTTATTTTGGAATTAAATGGATTCTCTGTTCTGTGATACCCTTGAATCAAAAGCAGTTGGCTTTAAGGAAGCACAGCCATAGAGAATGGTGGATGAGGTACAGAGTAAAGCTGTTCAACCCTCGTTATCCAAGGTGACAGATCGGAGTGACCAGAGAATCAGGGAGTTTATTATTCTCATGTCTGATCCTCAGTTTAGAAATCAGCTTTGGAGATGTTCAAACATAAGAAGCAACTGGTTATTGCTATGCTGGAAATGTTAAGGAGAGACCAAGAACTGGTTTCATCCCATTTTATCGCAGTTAAGACGACAGTGAAGAAGAAAATGGTAATCTAAGTAAGAGAAATTATAGAAGCCTTCTCCTGGGAAGGTGAACAGGAGAAAAATAGGAAAAGAAAATAGAGGAGAAACAGTAATAGGCAGCAAATTGAAAGAGATAAAATTTTGTTGGTTTTAATTATTTTAAATTTCACTGTCTTTTCATGCCCAAAAACATCTTGAATATTTTGTTGCTGAACAGCGTTTTTCATTCCATCATTCAGGCTGAAGGAGAACTCTCCTATCCTTACTTTTTAAAGAGGATGAAGGAAAACTCTCCAGCTCCTGCTGGCTGAAAATCAGTGAAAGCTGTAGCATTATTTCACAGGAAGCAGGATCAAAGTTTGTAATAATTTTTGTTGCTTTTATAGTTAACAAATATTATTTAATGCTGCAGTAGTGTGCAGCAAGATCCCTAAATAAGATAGGAAAGGTAATAATGTCCTGCTTCCCCTAAGTAGTGGTAATAACGAGAAACAGGAGAGACAAGAAACTAAAGTAGGATTTTGATGCAGGTAACCATAACGATGAAAATTCGGGACAAAAAACCCCACAACAAAGACAGCCCTTGCTTGCCTGTTCCTGCCAGTGCCTGATACCTCCGAGATGTAATTCAGAAAGAACCAGGATAAAATATGGAGAGGTTGGAATGCAGTGTTGGGGTTGCATGAGCAAGAGTGAGTAATCTGCTGGCTGTCTGCTTCTGCCTCCTCACTCAGAACTCACTGTCTGCTCTTACTTGCACATTGAATATTTTTTTCCCTAGGCTTGCCGGCAGCATTACACATGCAACTCATGTCACTGGGCTGCCTCTGCTTTGCTTTTCCTCCTCCTGCATCATCTCTTGTATTCCAGGGAAGATTGTTTTGAGGTCCAAAACACAGGGCAGAAATCGGCTCCGGTTTCCTCCAGTCAGTGTTAGTGCCCTCCTCTAGCACGAGCACAGATTCGCTGTTCAAGCTTGGATTTTTGCCTCTACAAACTGGTGGAAATACCTGGGGGAGGTAAAGCAGCTCTATAATAATCAAGGTTGCTCAGAGACCCAGTGGTCGACCAGCCAGCGCTTCCTTCTGGGATCTGTCTCTGCTGCTCCCAGTGTCCCAAGACAGAAACATCGCTTCCCATCTCCTGGTTTTCATTATTCTGTGGGCATCTTTCCAGGTGCAACATGCAGAGAGGATGCTCTGTCAGGTTCGAACTCATTTTCAGAGCCAAATGCCTGCTTTTAATCCCATATCTGCACGATCTTTACATTCCTGTGTGTACGTGCCTGTGCAGTGCATATTTAAAATCCTCTCCAAAGTCCATAGCCAGGAGGACAGGCTGTCAACTAATCGAAGTCTCAGCTTTCACTAAAATTTCTCTGAAGATTGGGTCACCTTCATTTCACATCAGGATTTAACAGTTCTTCCCTAACCTGAATATAGCTCTGCTTAATTACAAGTCAGGGCTGTTTGAAGTAGTTGGGAAATTATTTATGCCTGATAGCTGGGATTTCCTAAGAAGCCCGAGAAAGTTCAGCATTAAAATCTAATCAGACTTTAATGGAAACCAGGTACTTCAACACAATGAATAGTTCAAGCTTACAGAAAATCCTCTGGACTACAAACGAGGCTAACAGCTCCAAAATGTGTGCGGGGAGAGCTCTGCCTCCTGCTGCAGATGCCATTGAAAAGATTGAGGTTGTTTTCCAAAATACACAGTGGAGGAAAACAAGCATATAAACATAATAATGGCAGCCTATGAAAAATATAGCCAGGGAAATTTCTTTTCACTTTATTCCCAGCAAATGGGGAGAGTGTCAGTAGCTTTTCACTCAACCCTCTAAGATTGAATTTTGCAGGGCTTTTTTTTCTTTTCCATAATGTTCTGTTCTTTGATCCTAAAGGAATTCTTAATCAAGCAAAAATGACACCTGGATTTACAGCTTCTTCCCTTCCTCTCCAACTTCCTCACTTCCTCTTCTTCTTTTTTTTTTTTTTTTTTTTTTTTTTTTTTTTTTTTTTTTTTGGGATAAGGCTGAGTTTATTCTGATACCTTAGCGAAAGAGCTGTATCTGATATCAGGGGGATTTTGGGTTTTCATCCATTTTCTGAGAGTATTAAGGAGGTACTGGCAAATTTTCTGGCATCCACAGGCAAGGCATGTATAAAATGACCCAAAATGGAAATGCTGATGTTGATGGCAATCATTTTTAATGGGAAAACTGAGGTCAGTGAAATAACTCAGCAGAATGCCTGTAATGTTTTATTACTCTCACAGTCAGGTGTAATCTTAATTTCAAATGTGAAAGAACATATAGCAGTTAATGGAAAGGGTCTAATTCTTGCTCCATTAGTTTTACCTCACTGAGTTAACAGAAATCAGCTGATAATTTACCCTGGGATTCACAGGGAGATAGTCCCGATCTATATTAATGGAAATGAGACGAGAATCAGGCTAAAAGTCTGGGGGGGTTAAGTCAATTGTTTCTATACCTATTATATACATTTTCATTAATTGTGCTTGGAAGCAGAGCTTGTGTGATAAAATCTTCCCAGGGAGCCTTCCTTACCTGTTCATCTTCTCAGGGTTTGAAAAATAGTCCCCTTCTATTTCCAAACAATGTGCAGTAGTTCACTGTCACAGACAAATGTGGGCTGCAATATTTAGACATAAATTATAACATCCTGGAGTCCTAAATGGGGAGGAACAGGCAGAGTGTTTCCAATTCATTTGAGGTATGATCTGAGTGCATCCATGCTGAATCCCTGATGAGTCCATTCCCCTTCCAGCATCCATGTTTTTACTAGAGGTTGGATTAAGCATTCAGATAAATTCTGTTTAAATCTTTGAATGGGTATTCTTAAACCCACTCAGGTGTTTTGGAAGAGAGTGTTGAGGCTTTGGAGGAACATACTCTGAAAGCAAGGAGAACTGGTGGTACCAAATCTCCCCCTGGTGTAAATCTATCAGGCTGCATGTGGTTCTTGGGATTTGTGCAGCTCAAGACCCTGCATTTGGGTTTGGAACATGAAGAACAAGAGCATGGTGTGGTTGCAGGGCTCAGGCTCAGAGCAGCCTGACCCTGTGGCATCTCTGTTGAGCCATAGCAGGGCACAGTCCTGGGAACTTGAGGCAACCACCCCAAAAAAAGTTCTCAGAACCACTGGAGTGGCTGAGGGCTCTAAACTGGGCATGAGGAGCTGGGAGCTGGGATTTGGCTGCTCCTGCCCTGGATCAACTCCCATCTCAGTGCCCTCCTTGTACCTCCACCACTGTCTCCTCTGCTCTGATGAGTCTCCAGCTCACCCTTCTCAGATCTCTCCTTCCTTGGTTGTCTTCTGCTTTTAAATCAACAGCTCCTTTTTATTTGCTTCCTGAGGCTGGGGAGAGTCTTCTTTTCCTTACACACAAAACATTGGGTGCTCCATTCCCTCCCTTCCTGGAGCACACACTCCAAGGCTGCCCTTCTGAATGGAGCACAGGACTGAGAGAAGAACTGAAGAGAACTGAAGAGAACTGAAGAGAAGGAAAAATTGTGGAGGAAAATACTGAAAATGCAGAGTTGCCTCTGGGCAGATCTTGCACGTACACACCTTTGTTACAAGTTTTTTTGCCTCTAAGTCTAACACTGCTGTTGCTGACTATAACTAACTTGGCATCCACTAATTGCTCTCCAAAACAACAAAACATTCTTTTTTTAAGGGCAACACAACTTGTATAGACTCTCTAACTCCTAAACCCAAAACCAGCAGCACACCAGAAAAACTGGAATAACAAATGTCCATTGCAAAGTCCTCAAACGCCTCCTTCCAATTTCACTCCGAACGTGGCTCTGTAAGTGCTACACTCAGCTGCACTCAGCACACGGTACAAACACACAATATCCCAAAATGATGGTTATTTCCATAGTCCCCCACGAACAGCCTGCAAACACTGACAAATACGTTCAACTTCAGATCTGTGACGAGTCCCTCTGGTTTGTAAAATTAAGCACGTGCATAAACGCTCCCAACATCGGAGCCTTAATTTGTGTTCCTTGGAACTGGCAAGGGGCCCATTTGCTGCGGAGCTCTAATTCCACCAGACAGTCTCTGTGCTCAGGGAAACACATTTTAAAAATGGAGTGTCTGTATTAACAAGCACTTCCATGAGCAATGAAACTAATGAAGCTTTGCTTTCTTATGGCTTTGTCTCTCGGCGTTGGATTCTCTGGTACCCACTAAAGTGAATTCCAGCCCAAGTTTCTCACACAAAGGAGGCGTTCATAACATCCCCTTCCTGGAGAGGAGAAAAGGGACAGGACAAATGAAGGTATTACTTTTTCCCCCCTGTTTTCAATATGAAAGCAGGATGTGTTGCTAATGCAAACTTTAGGTTGCTATTTTTGTGGAGCTTGGAGAAATACCTTAGTTTTGAGATGGTTACACAATCCCTGAAAATTGGTAAGAATTGGTCATGGAGCTCAAAAGCTGCATGAGGGAGGACAGGACAGGAAGAGGAGGTGGATTGAATAGGTTTTGGGGGTTTTAGGCAAACAGGATTATACTTTTTAAATTCTTGTCCAATTTCATGGTGTATCAGGATGATAAAGCATATGTGAAGAAAAGAGCGATTTCCATTACAGCATCAGGAGCTGACACTTCTCTCCTAAAACAGGTGTAAGTAAGGCATAGAATTAACAACCCCCAGTCTCTCTAGTACATAAATGTTCTTTGGGACATGAAAACCTAAACTCTGCTGCCTGTTTTGCAAACAACCTGGACTTCCTCAGGCCCCTTCCCTGGTCAGTTTTATGGGAACAACTGCGTATTATGACAAGCCATAATTCCAGGAGGCATTTCTGAGGCAGAATGCACCCATCAGTTGAGATTTCTGTTTCAAAATGTTCGGCTGTGAGTCAGGACTGTTTGAGTTTGAAGAATGCCACTAGGCATATTCAATATTAACACCTCTGGCTCCAGCAGGAAACCTCCCATTGATAAATAGACACTTCATTTGAACTTGGCACTACCTTCAGTCAGCTTTGCATAACTGGGATGATATTACAGATTGGAACAGAGGAGAATACATTAAAGATGGACCAGGTGACATCAATTCAGCAACTTACTAATTTCAACATGAAATATTTCCCCATGAATATGGGAGTGTGTTTACTTCAAGGATAAGGACATGTTATGTTTGAAGATGCAATGGAAATGTAACCAAAAGCCTCCCAGAAAAATACTTGAGCTTTTTTTCTCCCCTCTCTGTAATATATATTAATGATACATTTCAAAATCTTCCACCGTTTCTCAGCTGCTTCTTTGCTTTTAAAGATGTCCCAGAAAGGTCCTCTCCTTGTATGATTTAATATATATTAACTATTTTACTGGTATAAATCAATTAGGGCTTAACCCAAAGGCCAAAGAAATCTTCCAGGATGTACTTTAAAATTTATATGATTATTTAATATGCATATTTTAATACTAGTGCAAAGGCATCTGAGAGAAACTAATAGGAATTAATAGCTTAGATATAATTTCAAACCCCAGCACTGAGGTGCTCTTAGACTCTTAAAACTAAGCTGTAAATTTATATCAAGCCCAAGGCTTGTGGCTGCAGTGTTCTGCACCAGTGTTCGTTCTGTATCATGAAAGCATCAGCTCAGCAATTCTTCCTTTTTCTTTTGTGAAAAAGGCTCACATCTGGATCAGACCTGTCCCTTTATTATTAAGATATTACCCCTTTGAAAAATGAGATTCCTATCAAGCCATGGCATAAGGAAAAGGGGAAGGGGAGGAAGGCACATGTCAGCAAAGAGATGCAGAGATGAGAGGTTAGAGGAGGTGATGCTATCTATTAGAGGAACAAAGCAGGAGTGATATCCCTGAAAAGGCTGATGGAAAATCAATTCCATAACATGCCATTAGTCTGCTCATATCAGACAACTTAAGCCTGGAATCTTTGCTGTGCACATAATGCAATATTCAACATTTGGAGTGTGCCCTATGCAGAAAGTAAATCAACTGATTTTCTCTCTTTCTCTATCCCTTTTTTTCCTGCTACCTCCCAAGGAGAGCAGCTGTAGGAATTCGGCACCTTTGAGCCCACACATTACATGCTTTAAACAAGCAAGGAAGCAGCAAAGGGAGGATTTCATGGCAGAAAGATCTGTTGATCTACCAACAGATATTCAAATAAAGCTGGGAGTAGACTTTCTCCTGATCTGGGGGATTGTAAATCTCTGAGCGTTAGTGAAGAAATTTTTCTGGGTGGAAGAAATAAATCCTTCCAGCCCTCCATAAACCATGCAAAGGAGGCTTCCACCACTGCACACTTGCTGTTAAATTTACAGTTTTAACAGGGCTTAGTATAATCTGTGGCTGATGGTGGCTCTAACCACAGAATAAGCCAGGAGCAGGCAGGCTGTGCCATGAGCGCATGGAAATGGGATCCTGCACGTCCTGTGTGCTGGGAGGGCAGGGATGGAGGAGAGGGGCCCAAATCCCCATCACAGAGCCACAGGCGCTGCACAAAGTGACCCCAAAGCCCCCAAAGCAACAGCTGCAGGGAAGTCCAAGTTGGAATCACGCTGCCTGTAACCCACGAGGTCCCAACAGCCCATGGAAAGCCCTGGCTCCTTCCTGATGGACTTCCCAGGGAGCACACTGTTAACACAGCCCAGCACGCCTTGATTCCGCCTCTCACTGCCACACCTCCTCTCCCCACGCTTTGCAGTAACTTTCATTTTCCCATCCTTCCCCACATCTTTCTGGGAAGGCAATCCATCCCCTCAGGATAAGCAGTGGCTCTCACAGCCCCAGCACACAGCAGCTGCTTGCAGAAACAGTGACAAAATCTTGACAAGTGCCCACCAAAAGGGATGAAGGGTGATGCATCTCCTCCAGGACAGAGGTTAACCCTCGATGCTTCCCACACACAGATTTTCCTAAAGTTTAATGGATGCAGCAGCTCTGTGTGACCCTTTCAAAGGCTTCTGCATGGAGCTGGATGGAATGCCTGGTTTTTCCTTGTGGTAAGCAAATTCTACAGATTTCCCAGGAGAGCAGCAAATTCTTCTTAAACATATCTTGCTGAGTCTCTGGAAAAAAAAAGAGTGGTTTAAGCTGGTCCTATTTTAGCTGGAATTGTAAGTTCTTCACCAAGCAGTTGCATCAAGAGATGGGGCCTCACCTGCAAGTTTTTTCTGAGGGAAAGGGAAAGGTAATTATGTCTTAATGGATGAAAGGAATAATTTTTTCGTATGTATTATAAGTTCACAGAGCTGTCTGACAGGAGGGGGGATGGAGTGCATGGGCAAGGTCTGCCACAATTCCAAGGGGAGTCCATCAGGGTCTGTTTTTATTAACAGCAACTATATTTCTTATGGAGTTATTTTCCTCTCCAAGGATAATTTGTCAGAATCAGACAGGCTATTCATTTCTCCCTGCTTGTAAATGCCTGGTGTGTGCTCCAGCACCCTCTCCTGAAGTACAGGGGTCTCATAAAAACACCCAGAAGTCTCATTAATTAGTAAAAAAAATTCAACTGGTTTTTTCCCCATACTAATCTTTAGAAATAAAATTTTCTCCCTCTTTATTTGCCATAGAATGCATTTTAATAGCCAGTCATCCACTTTGCACAGCTCCATTCCCTAATTCTGGATTACAGAATTACAATATTAGGCACTATATGATCTTTACAGGAACTTCCTCATCTTCTGGATCCTCAGTGATGCTCTGAGATCCCAGCACAAGCTTTCATTTTCTGTGTCTGGATGAGTTTTACTTCCCAAGGGGTTTAGGCAACAGATTCTGGGGCTGCCAAATGCTCCCTGCCCTCCTAGCAGGAATTAATTTGCTCTTTAATTAAACAGATAAGTAACATGCACATCTACTGCTGCAGTGTTTTCCCTCTCAGAGTCGTGGCTGTCAGGCTTCTGTCAGCACCTTGTGTTTAAAATAGAGTTTTCTCTGCTGATGGGAGACCACTGAGTTCCTCTTTAAACAGACTCAGACCAACTTAGGTTAGTCCAGACTGTCTGAACAAATCCGCTGGTCCTGACTTAGATGTAATTCATGAGGTGAAATGCTGGGCTTGCATGAATAGGGAACAACATCAGTGAATGGCAGACTTTTAAAAGACTTCATCATTGAACATAAACTGTTTTTACTGGTAACCTGTTAATAAACTGTTAATTTACTGTTAAAGAGTAGGAGAGTCATCATTTACAGAAGGCAAAGGTTAACAAAGTTCCTTTTCCTCAGAATTCACTGCAAACTTCCACTCATTCTCTATAACCCAGCAGACAATACAGAGCAACTTTTTCCAAAGCTCTAATCCTGCAAAAATCCTTTCCCAGATTTCCTAGGAAGGTCCTATCCTAGATTTACATAATCAATTCTTTTCACCAGGAATGAAATCCTTATTTCCATCCAAAGGAAAAATTCCCTTCGCCATCTTTGAGACTAATATTGATCCCAATCCACAAAGGGATGGTAAAATGTCTGTGCACATCTTCATGAGCTCAGCCTAAACCAAGAACTAGATCTGCAGATACTGCTCTTAAGTTTGAAACCCTCATGTAAATCTGTTTTTTTAAGACCAAGGTGATTGTTAATTTGGACTATATATGATTAATCTAAGTTTAAATGGATTGGGTCAAAAAATTCAAATTTTTATCCAAGACTAACTTTTCATTTTCTACTCTCTCAATCCAAACAGCAGCAGACATTGCAGAGTCAGCATTTACCCACTGGAATAGGGAACAAATTTTCCAGAGAACATTTTGAAAGTAAAACATAATTTAAAATCCTTTGTATACAATATCCTTCAGAAATACTGCTGAGCACAGGGGTGTGAGACAGCGTGGAAGCCAGGAGGTTAATCTGGTTTGTAGACACAGTCATGTGCTGGGATGGCAGGAATAAAGCTGATTAGAGAACCTTAATTGGTTCCTATCTTAATTAGGAGGGAGATTTTCCATTGAGTGGAGTGTCCTTTGAATTCTGCCCTAAATTTGTGACACAACCCTGGCTAGAAATGCTACAAAACCAAACTGTCAGAACTGAAGTTTGATTTGAGGGCTCCGATCCCTTTGTTTGCCTATAAAGCTCTGGGTAAACTGTAGCACTGAGGAAATAAATAATGAATTCTGGCAATTAATAATTCATCCTCTTTCTTGATCTCACTATTTCACATCCAGTGACCTACCTGGCCTCCTCTAAGACTACAAAGATTCGCCTCCAGCAAATGTCTTTTAATGGTTGCTTTTACCTCTTGTTTACCAGGATTGTTGACCCCATTCACATCCTATAATGTAATTTTAATGGTGACTTTGCAATCAAGGAGTGTGTCTTGGAGGGAACTGCGGCTGAGGCTCAGAGCAGCTCCCAAGCCTGCAAAGGAGCTCTGCCTGGGTGCTTCCCTCTTCCTTGGCACGAGGGACACGGGAGGATTTAATGCTGGGAACACGCTGAGCATCCAGAGTCCGCTGATTCCAGTGGGAGTCACCCAGAATCAGAAACATTTCCCCAAAGTGTGCCCTAAAAGTGGGTTAAAGAGGGGACATTCTGGTGCTGGGGCATGAGGAAGGGAACGGAGCAGGTCTGGGTGACAACTGCTGAGTCTGGATGTGCCCATGGAGTCTGGATGAGGCATAAACCCCAAATATCATGGAATCATGGAATCTGCCAGGTTGGAAAAGCCCTCTAAGATCCCTGAGCCCAACCCCAGCTCTGTCAACGTCACCACTGACCCCTGTTCCCAAGTGCCACATCCTCACACCTGTCAGTCCCCTCCAGGGATGGGGACTCCACCACTGCCCTGGGCAGCTGTGCCAGGGCTGGACTGTAGATACAAAAGTGCTGCTAGCAAGGATTTCCTTGCTATTTTCTAAGCCATGAGAGACTTTTCTCTCTCACAGAAGAGGCAGCAGAGTATGTAAACAACCAAACACCTGCAGCCTTGGAAAGTCTTGTTTATGGTACAGCAGAAAAATATTCTGACAATGGATGTTTAGGATTTTAGCCAATCACCCCAAGGGGTGGCTGATCCTTTGTCCAATTAGACTATGAAGAAAAAAGTCTATAAAAGAGTTTGTAAAATAATTAAATAAATCAATCTTGCTGCAAAATTCCTGCCTGCTGGATCTTCTCTCCTCCTCCCTATGGCTGCAGGACATGGTGATGTACCCTAGGGTTGCAGTAATACTGGACAACCCTTTCCATGAAGAAATTTGTCCTAATATCCAACCTAAATCTTTCCTGGCACAGAGGACTGAGTTTATGATGGGGTACTTTGAGGCCAGCTGGGGGTAGATGATGCCTGATGTCACCATCTCTTAAAAAATTAAGTCTCCAAGTGTCAACCTACACACCAGGGTTTGTGTCATTCACAAATTGACAAGAGTAGGAATAAAAGTCTCAACTGTAAGTTTAATTATTCCTGTTGTATCGATAGTTACTGCTATATACACCTAGGACAGGTAATGTTATCTGCATGGGAATTTCAGGAAGAAAGTTGATAAATAATGAAGATTTGAACAGGAAAACCTTATGTCTGTGTTCTTTTAAAAAAAGAGTTTACAGAACTATCTCCGAAGTCAGAGCACAGCAGCAATAGACTGTTCTGAAATTAAGTGATAGTCACTAAGAAATCTGGAATAAACCCTACCCAGAAAAATTGATTCAGTCTTTGAAAGGAAATTACAGTTATGAATTTATTTTTGTTGACAAAAACTATTCTTCTTGGCAAGTTGCTGAGTTTCTTATAAAAACACAGTTCAGGGAAAAATTAGGAGAAGACAAATCCTGTACACAGCAGAAAGCTGAAGCAAGCTTTCTTTGGGAAGGACGAGTTTATTCACGTGTGTGTGTGTGTATGCATTGCTCATGTGACCCCTATGCAGCCACGTGTATCCAGTTCTGATTATTTGTACACAAATATCCTGGATTTCTGCAGAGCTGGCAACAATCCCCTGCAAATGTGAAAACCTAGAGATCTGAGCAACTTTTAGTGCTACTGATTGTATTTTTTTGGTCGGAGAAAATGAGAAATCAGGAGAAGGAGCAACTTTTAGGGTTTTCTGGCTCAGTCTGCTCAAACCTGATAAAAAAAGCTGGTTTTCGTCTCAGGAGAAAAGCTTCAGGAGATCCTGCAATTCTCAGGGCCCACAGTCTGAGCTTGGAGATCTGCTTTGGTCCTTCAGCACTGGGATCTGGCACACTGTGACAAGCAGTGGGAACGCTGCGTGCACCATCTCAGCAATTTAATTACCATCAAATTAGCCATTTAATCAGGATATCAGCTTGAAACAGAAAAAGAAAATAAATTCTGTTTTTTCCCCTTCCTCCCCACACCTCAAGAATCCACTGATGAATGCATGAGGTGTTGAGGTGATAATAGTTGTTAGCTCATGCTGTGCCAAAGCTTCATTAAGCCTGTGCTGAACTCTGTTGGTAAATCCCTCCCTGCCATCCATCAGCAGATAGCTTGAATCTGCTCTGGATATTGATCAGCCTGCTATGCTGAGAGCTGAGCTCCTCAAAATCCCATCTATCCCTTCTCACCATGCCCCAGCGAAGGAGAGAGGTGCTCTTCTACCTTCCCAGAGACCAGTCAGCTGCTGAATCTCAACAAGTTACTGAGTAACACTGGACATGTGAGGGAAAGATGTTTCCTAAAGTCATATGGGAAGTTTGGGACAGAGCAGGGAACGAAACAAAATCTTCCTGGTGGCAGCCCTGCATCCCAAGCAAGGACCTGTTCTCCAGCCCCCCTCACAAGGACAGAGTTTTAGCAGGAACACAAAGCAGTCCTTTTCTTTTGTTGTTCAGTCTCAGGGTCATAAATCACTGAAGCATGTGGGAATGAAGCAGTAACCCAAACAAAGTCCAGCACTGTATTTTGATAACTTTATGGCCAGAGCAGCTAAACTTGCTTGGAATTCCCCTTGACTCGCTCCAGGTCCTCTCCTCGCCTCCCCATTCCCAAGGGAAAAGCTTCTTCCCTTTCCCACTAATCCTCTCTGACGTGCAGTTGGCCAAGTGATCTGTGCAGCCTCTCAGGGATCCTGGATCAGCCTCTCCACACTCGGAGGAGAGCAGATGGAGCAGGGGGGTCGTGTGTATCCCTACAAAACACTGCCCTGGCATGGGATTAAACCCAGCTCTCACAGGTGGGAATGGATAAACAAGGGGCAAAGCACAGCAGCTGGATCTGCCTCTGCTTTCTGCACCAAAAAATGAAGGGAATACTCGTTTTCTGCTTGACTTTGTTATTTAAATTGCTTTATCAGGTGAACTAAAGCACAAAGGAGAGGAAAAAAAAAATAGAACAGGGACAATATTATTTATTTTTCCTCATTCTTTCTCACCAAAGTGGAGAATTCAGCTGCATGCCATGCTTCAGACGGATGACTTTCACAGTCCTGCTCCAGGAAGAATAAAACACTCTTCTTTCCTCTCCACACTCTGTGTCTCTACTTAAGCAATAATTCAGTCGTTGCTTATGCAGAATAAAGAGAAACAAATTTTCCAATTTTCTCCCTCTCGCTAAAAAATGAAACCCAATCTCATCTCTAAGAAGATTGTTCCAATCCCCATCATCTGTGTGTGCCAGCAGGCCCTGCTCTGGCCCTGTAGAGCAGGGCAGCAATAAAAGCCAGGTGGTTTTTTGTGCTGGGGAAGCTAACTGCACTTAGAGAGATGATGAGGGAGTGGTTTGAGGAGGGAGTGGGCACTTCTACCTGGCCACTGCTTTATATTTGGGTGAAAGAACACTTTTGTGTGATCTTTTTGTTGCTTTTGAATTTTTTTAATTTAATTTTTTAATAGCATTTCAGCGAGATGCTGCTCCAACTCCATCTTCTCTAACAGCAGCATTCACAACTTTGCTTTCTCATTGACAGTGCTCATGGCCCACCTTCCTCATCCTGCTCAAACACTCCCTGTCCTCCCTCTCCTAGAGGGATGTTCACTATGTGTGCCTGAATGGACAATGCAGGCAGCAGGAGCTGCCCAAATGTCCCAGGATTAGGCAGAACTGAGAAATGAAAGGTGAAAATGAGATTATAAACTGAACCAAAGGCTGAAGATGTCTGTTTTTAAGGTAAGTGACGGCACTGCTGAGTCCTGGGGGAGACCAGTGTGGTTTGTGGTGTGTCAGTGACTGAGGCAGCACCAGGGACTGAGTTACAGACCCTGATTTACCTGTTCTGCCTTTGAAGAAGTGGTCAGAGATGCACCTGCACAAACTCTGGCAAAATGCAGAGGCCCTAGTGAAGCCTGAGCCTGGCTGCAGCTGTCTGCTCTTGGAATCTGTTGTAGTTTTGACATTGCCTCAACAGCTGCCTGCACTGTGTGCTCTGCTGGTCCCAGGGACACCCTGCACCCAGATTCCATCTCTGCTGAAGGAATTGGGGTGAATGCAGGCTGGCGCTGGTGCTGCTGATGGAGCTGCTCAGGTGGGACTTGTGCTGCAGCTGTGGGCTGCCCCAGGCTGGCTGATGGGAGCCCACACCGTGTCTGACTTCTTCCCTCTCCCACTGGAAGCTGGATGATGTTCTGTAGCCTTATTTCTTTTTTTTTTTCCTCTACCAATTAGCTTTTCTGTTTCATTTTGTGTCCCCTTCACACCCCCTTTGACCACGGTGAAAGGTACTGAGCACTGAGGGCTTCCAGAAGCACAGGTGGGTGAATTCTGCTGAGCTGAGGAGAATTTTAATTAGCATTTCTTCTTGATATTTCTGCTACTCTCTATGTAAATCTCTCTGTAGAATCACACTGAACTCTTTCATTGGAGACAATGAACTCTGATCTTGTGATGGAAAGAGAGACAAAGCAAAGCAAAAATCAGTTGTTTGGTATCAGATTTTTTCCCAACTCTCTGGTAAGAGAAAGATGAGCCCTCCTTTGCTGTGTCACAGTGAGGTGGGGAGGAGTGGTCATGAAAAGCAGGAGGCTTTCCTGTGCAGGGGCTGTCCCTTGTGAGAGGTCCCACTGGGGAGGAGAGCTAATCATGCTCAAGATTAAGTTGCATTATCTGTTCCTAAAAAAAAAAATAAATTAACATCTACTTCTGTGGCACTCAGTAAATTCTGTTGTTTTACCTGCTTTTATGTATTGTGTAGGCTTAAGAAAAGAGTTGCTGAGGATGCAATGCTGCCACTGGAGCCTCTCCAGTGCAGGAAGGGTGTGAGTGCTCCACCTCAGAGATGAGATTCAGTCCTTGGAGGATGTGAGTGAGGCAGCTCCTCATGCAGAGCTGCACTTATCCCTCTCTCTCCTTCCTCCTCCTCTCCACCTCCTGTTAAATCCTGGCCTCCCTGTGGCTGCAGGAGCAGATTCCAGAGCCACCAGTGCTGGCTGTGTGTTCGCAGAGGCGCTGGGATGCCTTGAGATGAGCTCAGGGTTCTGTGTGGTGGCTCCATTTGTCCCCAGCTACAAATCCTGCACTTCTCCATTCTAATACTCTGGGCCTTTAACCTGCTCTCTTCTAAAATCTGACTTCCAGCCTCAACTCACATTGTATCTTATTGCTAATGTGGTTATGGCTGTTTCTTCCTTTTATTTAATCTATTTCTGGCCCCTGCAGTGGAATTGCAGCATTGTTTGCAATGAGGAAATAATGCTTGGATCAAATCATAATCTCCTGTACAAATTTCCAGTGCAGGGGTGTGCATCCCAGCTCAGCTCCCCTGTGAAGTACCAGAGGTTAAACATCAACATCTGCTTTAATTGACAAGATTAATCCTCTAATCCAATCTCATGTTGTGTTTTATCAAAAAAAAAATATAATCCAGCTTTCCATGCTATGCAAAAATCCTCCACTTGCAGAAAGTAGATTGTATTTATGTATATTTTCCTAAGTACAGTGAGTATTTTGTAGGAAACATTAGCAGCTCCATCAGATAATTTTTCCATGATAACCCAGGCATTTATGATAACACGGGCGTTTCGCAGGAGTAGAAATGTAAGTACATCGATGGATAAAATCAAAACATTATCACCCATTTAGGAAATTATCTGGAAAGCCTTTGTTGTGGGGATGGGACAACCAGGGTATTACAAATGTCACACCACGGGGTCCTTCAGGATGGGGGTCTTTGTTCTGGGACAAGGCAAATAACAAAGGGATTGGGTTGGAAATTCAAGGCTAATTGGCCTCATCTGCCTGGGATCTACTTCAGTGCAGATCTGGTACTTATTTCAAAGGAATTTTTTAGGAATTGCTCCTTTCAGGAAGAAGAATTTTAGGCTTACTTTTCTTTATACAAAAATAGGAAACATTCCCTAGGAGTCAAGGATGGCTATGGGTCAATATTACCTGGCCATACAACGGAGACACAGCTTCTCCATGTGGAAAAATCTTCAATATCAGGCTTAAAGAAAATGGATAAGACGTGGATATTCTCCACATGGTGGTCACCTGGATGGCAGCTGCCATCCCCAGCCTTACTCTTGTCCCTTCCTTTACATGGTACATTAAATACTTGCTGCAGTATATTTGGCATTTTTTACAGATTTCCCCATAGATCTCAAACTTCAGGATTTCCATTGGCTGGATGTTGACTGTAAACACATTAATCATCCTGTACCCGCCCCAGATCCAGTTGCAGGATATTCACTATTCTGTGGAGTTAATGCTTCTTCTGAGGCAGAAGTGAAAACATGTAAGAACATTTAACTTTGATTAATTAAACTGTATTAATTTAACAGATGGTGTGCTGTGACACCCACCAGGCTGAGGTTTAGATTTGTGATACTTTAAAGAGGGATCACTGCCTCTGTTTTGATATAAATTTTGAATCTCTGCACAGCCAACAGATGTTCAACTCTTTTTTTTTTTTTTTTTTCCCCCATTTTGTTTTGCCTTCAACTCATGGTTGGCAAGTCCTGGGACTTCCAGGGGGGTGATGCTGCTGCCTGATAAATCTGAGTCCTTGGTAAGGAACCCTCTCTCATTGTGTGCAGACAAATCCTCATCTTTAAGTATCAATGCAGAAGAATTTAGTGGTGAATCCCCTTTCTCCTAGCGGAGTGTTAATTAGTGCAGTGAACCCCCACTGTATGTTGGCTATTTTAAGAGGAACCATCTGAGAGTTCAAATATTTCTTATGAAAAAATGAATTTAGAATGAAGCAAGATTTTAACTTTACTGTCTTTCTAGAGGGACTGTCACAACAAACGTTTTTGTCTTGCTTTGACCCACACCTATGCTCATGCTGAAACCCTGTGGTAGAAGTCATATCTTACACCTATATATTTATGATTTTCTCATCCAGAAACAGCCAGTGCTGGACTTCTCCAAGATACATTGATGGACTGATATCCCATATTTCTAATGACCTGCGCAGCACAACCAAAAATAAGCAGATTTTATTTATTTAAGTCTCTCTCCCCTGCTTTTCCCACTGCTGCAGCATCATGTAGTAACTGCCTACAGTTACAGCTCTTGGGCTCTGCCTGTGCAGCCTGAAACTTCCCCAAGCACTCCCGATCTCCAGGAAGCAGAGTTTGCTCTTTATTATCATTTCTGGTTGCAATGAATCCCATGGAGTAGGTATCTCTGGCGAGATTTCTTTTTCTCCCACTTCCTGTTTTGTCTGAAGTTTCTAGAGGATTTTTAGTATTTTTGTTTAGGTACAGGATTAGGACTAAGGTGGGAGCAAGAGTATTGGGTTCCCTTGTGGGACATGCACATTCTTCCACCATAGGTTTTCTGCTTGTCAAGACAAGATCTCTCCCAACCTGGCAGTCTGTGGATGCCCCATGCCTGGAAACCCTCAAGGCCAGGCTGGAAGGGGCTCTGAGCAACCTGAGCTGGTAGAACCTGTCCCTGCCCATGGCAGAGGGGTTGGAGAGATGCTTTTTTAAAGGTCCCTTCGAACCCAAACCACCCTGTGATCTATAATTGTTATTATCCTGAGCATTCTTGGCAATCCAAGGCTTATAAGATGGGCAGGTTTCTTAGCCCTTCTTGCCTTTGAATAACACATTTATTCACCAAATGTGTGAACGTGATAGAAAAACAAAGCAATGCTATAATGGCCTCACCAGAGAGAAGGGAGGGATGAAGCAACACGTGTGCCTAAACGCATGGATGTGCAGGAAAGAATGGTGATGTACAAAGCAAAAATGCACCATCCTTTGGTGGTGCCTGTAACCCTTGTCTGGGCTTTCACTGCTTGTCTGTGGCACCTTCCTGCAGCCCCTGGTGTCACCTGCATGTCCCTGTCTTGTCCCTCTGCCTCTCACCCTGCTCCTCCCCTCTGCCCAGGACTTGTGGTGACAGCCTGGGAACACCCTCTGCTCGTGGAGAAACATCTGCCACCCCCTCTCCTCAGCCCGTTCCCGGTGTCAGCCTCCAGGCTGCTTCCCCTGCTTTTCAGCCTCTTAAAACTCTGTGGCACTGCTCAATGCCTCTCATGATATATGAGTTAAAGCAGTGCTGGCTTCTTTCAGGATTTATGAGATTTAGCTTGCTTTGAGCTCTTCACAGAATTTACAAATGACATCTAAACACAAACCCCCTGATTTGTGAGCTGGGCTGTGCAACACGTGCTCTTTTTTTATATTTAGGAGAACCCTTCAGGGCTCCCTTCTGTAAGATGCTCTTCCAGGGTTCCAGAGATGCTGTTGCAGGCAGGAAATCTGCTGGAATTTCGACCAACCCTGGCCCCCAGAGTTGCTTAGTAACTACCAGTGGTTTCCCAGGCACAGCTTCCATGTACCAACCTCAAAGTCCAGAAAAGCCAAGCTCGAAAGCAGCTCCGAGCTTTCACATCCCCTCTGCTCCTGACACGCCATGAGGCAGGAAATCCCACTGCTGAATTGCAAACAATAATTAGGAATGTATATATACAACAGAGAGGGTGTTGGTTTAGCTCATGCTGCTTTGGAAGGCATTTTGTGGAATTAAAACATTGCCCTTATAAATTTGGTTTACAGTGGAACAATAGGCATTGAATACATTAATGTAGGTTAAATTCCTAGAAGAGGGTAGGAAGAAAACCCTAATTATTCACATTAGAATTTGGTGATTTATTAAATGAATTATAAATTAAATTTCAACCTGTCCAGACTTTCTATACTTAAACCCCATGAAAGAAGAAGGGGAAAACCCAGTGGCATCACTGGTGGGAACAAGGGAAAAGCTGCAGTGGAGGGAAGGCAGAAGAGAAACTGGACAAGGTAAGGGGAAAACCCAGTGGCATCACTGGTGGGAACGAGGGAAAAGCTGCAGTGGAGGGAAAGCAGAAGAGAAACTGGACAAGGCTTAGCTTGTGTCAGGACTGGAATTAGCACCTGAGGCTGTAAGAGCTGATATCTCTGCAGGATTACTTTAAATCAGGATTCATTTTCTGAACTGATTAAGAAATGGCTGCTTAATGAAAATTCAGTTACGTACTTAAAGGACTTGAAATTTTAGACAGGTGAGGCAACCTCACTGCTGAAGGCAGTCAGTCAGCAGACCATAAAAGAAATAACTTCTTTTGAAGTGCATTTTTCTCTAAATAAAGACAGAAAACAGGAGCTAATCATTCAGACAACTCTATTGGAAAAGCTTGGGAATTGTGTCACTTCCTAACTAAACCCCTCGCACGCAGACAGTTAAATCCCTCTGTGTCAGTGCCAAAATGTGACAGCACCACGCTGCTGTTCCTGCCTTCAACTGCAGCCCTTGCAGGATGCCAGGCTGCCAGGGATGCTGGGGAGGCACTGCAAGGAGAAGAAATGCAGCTGGAAAGACAAAATGCAACTCTTTACCTGCACTATCTTGCATTATATACTTGTGAGGTTAAAAGTATGTTTGAACCGCATCAGCGTATTTCTATTTTTACAAGGAGACTTCTAAGGAATTTTTTTACTTTTGTTTTTGGTAGGAGTCCAATCTCGAATTCAAGGGGTGTCCTTTGTGCCAAAAGTGACCATTCACCACCAAGGGATGCAGGGCACAACTCAGCAGCCTCAGGCAGGAATGTGGACTGTTGGTGCATTCAGTTACGGTTTGTTGTGGTTTTGGTTTTGTTTCTGTGGGTTCTGATCACCAAAAGCACATTGAATGCTCCAGTCCCTGCTGTGGCAGCAGAGTTTTAACCTGGGGAGATTCCATCCCTGGATGTGACAGCACAGCCTGAGCAGCTCTCTCGGCACAGCCATTATTTTGTTCCTGATACTCACACAGCATGGCTGTGTAAGCCCAGAAAACTTCCAAACCACAGATATAAACCCCTCAATTGCCTGGAGCCCCGGCCAAGGCCCAATTTGGGTAATTGCATTCTGTCTATTTACAATTCACATGTCAGGTTTCAGTTTGCTGTCGATTGGACTCTTCCTCCCTGCCTTCACTCAACCATCTGCATGCTTCCAGGCAGTAGCTGCAGTTTATCTTCCAGGTAGTTGTGTTCCAGGTCCTGGTGCGGGGGCTGGTTGAGAGATATCCAGGCTGTTCCATGCCATGGGCAGTTCAAGTGGTTCCTTGACTGCCTCACCAGCAGCTGCTCCTCTTCCTCAGCCAAGGAAGTCACCTCTGCCTCCACATGGTGACCAGGGCTCTGCCAGTTCCACCCCAGGAAACGGCTGAGATTTATTTATTTATTTTTGTTCTTGGCATCAAATCCCTTGAAAAACACAGCCTGGAAGGAACCTTGTGCATTGAGCTAAACTCTGTCTCCTGCCACCTTGGCAGCCACATCTTATGAAATGCTGCTGTCCCATCCCACATAGTATTGATCCCAACGCTGCCATGGAAAGCTGTTCACTGTTTTAGTGGTGACACTGGCCCTGGAGGGCTGAGCTGGTGCTCACATGCTGGGCCTTCTCCACCTGCAGCTCAATATTCCAAGAGAATTTGCTTAACAGGAATGTGATCTTTGCTGCCAGAGCGATGCAGAGCTGAAAGGTCCCAGACAGCCCTGCGGAAAGGTCCCTGAATGCGGCCAAGGAGGGGAGAAGAAAAGATATATTCTTCCCTTTCATCCTGAACTTTCCAAGAGGCAGTCAAGCCGAAGTCGAAGCTTTCCACCAGCTCCAGATAATTCATGGCACGAAGGAGGAAAGCGAGATATAACATCTATTTCTTGCTGAATATATTGCTGATGAGCAGCGGCTGAAAAGCTCCAATGCACAATTACAGGGACAGAGTCCTGGAGCCAACTGTAATTAAAGTTCTTTTGACATTACAGTAAATCCTTAGTGGTGGGATCTTATTATTCCAGCCTCCTTTGCCTGGCATGCCTGCAATGCCCACTGGGAATGGGAGAAACCCTCCCTGGAAACTCTCCTGTCTACTCTTCTTTTCTGTAATTAGCCTGAGCCAACAATGCTCACAAAAATCTGTTTGAGCCACTCGATGGATGCTCAGCTCTGCCTGGAGTCCTTTATACACAGGAGATAATCACCCAGAACGTAAATACAGCTACACCTCACCCTGCTGAGCCCTTGGCTCCATTTGGGCACCTCAAAGCTGTGCCCATGGCTGTGTCCATCGGGATAAATGTGGTCATCCTGATGCCTCAGGTTTTAACTTTTATACTTTCAAATCCTGCACTGCCTGGTGTGTAACTCTGAAGTTTCTTGTAGCCTGTTCACTTCTGCTCTCTCGTGGTAGGCAGACATAACAAAGCCTCTCCAGGCCTGCTCTCCAGGGACACTCAGACCGTCCTAGGCCCAAAAAGTATAAACCAAAGAGCCTCTGAGAAGGGGGGAAAGCTGAAGGGAATTACATCATTAACTGAAGCTTTAATTGGAGAATTAACCCTGATATGCAAATGAACCAAACTTATAAAAGGGTGAAGAACTCGTGACCTGGGGTCCATCTTGGGGTCCCTCTTGGCAGTGGCCTCTGGCTGCCCAGGGGTACCTTCGAAGGCCTTTCAAATAAACACCTGCCTTATTCCCTTACTCCTGTCTAGCCTCTGTTTCTAGGAGGCCCCTGAGGCATCAACCCTCCCTGTGTGTCCATGAGTTGCCCTCAACAGAGGGCTTCTCCT
The DNA here is from genome assembly GCF_000691975.1 of Corvus brachyrhynchos. Taxonomy (NCBI): domain Eukaryota; kingdom Metazoa; phylum Chordata; class Aves; order Passeriformes; family Corvidae; genus Corvus; species Corvus brachyrhynchos. The sequence goes on along the minus strand of NW_008236442.1, from coordinate 5,180,634 downwards.
TGAGCTGCAGAGAGAACCAGTCATGTGTTCTTTGATCAAAGCCAGAAATTTACAGTACTATTAAGAAGGGTGTAATTCCTCCTCTCTAAGTTTCACTTATGCTTAAAATCTGCTGGAAATCTGTGTTTGTGGACATTGCCCAGCCCCACCAGTGCTGTAGCACTTAAAGCTCCTGGTGTGCGCAATATCCTGGGGATTCAGCTGCTTTTGGGGATTTTTTTAGGTGTAAACCAAGGAGAGAAACCCATGAACCTCATTCACTCAGCTAAGAAATGTAGAAACGCAGTCCAGAAAGAGGATCCCACATATAAATAATCACAGGTATGACATTTTCAGTGCTCTCTTCCCTATGATACCTATTTACCTTGCGATAAATCTTGGTTCTTAAATATTAATGCTGTAAACACTGAAGATCTGCAATATCTCCAAAAGCAAGATGCCCAGTGACATTCAGACATCACTCTCCCTTCCAGACACGTCTTTGACGTATTTGTTTCTCACTATTAAAGCATTTACAAAAATAAGCAAGTAAATATATGTGAAAAAAACCCATGTATTAAGATTAAAAACCATTTAAAAAAACAGAGAATTCAAAAGCAGGAAGGGAGGAAGGAATAGAAAGCAGCTCAAAGTTGCTGGTAATACATTTAGAAACCTTTTTACTTTTGAAGGAAGTTCTCAACTTGTGCCATCATCAGCAGAGTTCAAAATAAGCATCACACCTGGGGCCATGTGGTAAACAAGGGCAAACAGTGTGGGGAATTAGGGTTAATTATCTCTGTTCGAGTAATTGAGATGGCATTTATTTGTATTGCTTTAATTCTTGGATCACCCTGATCCATACAATGATCTTTGGGATATGTACAATATACACCATCTTTTCTATGGGATATAGACAATGCTTCTATGGAATTAGGAATTTATCTGAAGGTTTCCTGTAATGTCTGGAAGTGCTGTCCCTGATGGGGCAGTTTGTTCTCTAGATTGTTCTAGACCTGGACAAAAAAAAGATCTCAACCTTCTCTTTTGGTTTACTTTTTTGGTTTGGTTTTTCTTCTGGAAGAACATAAAATTGTGCAATCTGTGAAATTATCCCTGAACTTTTGTTTTGTTCAGTTGAGGTCCATTAAAAACAAAAAAAAAGAGATTCAATTAATGGCTGCAGAATAATTCATTTAAATGCAGACAAGCCAAGAATCTCCTGATGAAGGAAAATAAAAGTCAGATTACTGAAGGAACAGGCCGTGCAGGAAGATACAAGTGTGTTAATGCTGTTGCCAACCATCCAACAGCTCATTTTGTGCCTTTTGCTGGGAGCAAAACCCTCCAAAGGCGAATCAAAAGGCTGGTGTAGGAGACAATCATCTCATAATTCCCTCCACAGGCCCAGCTAATGGCTGGTGATGACTGCGTGCATTCCCACAGTGCTGAGGGTGTTCCTGTGGGATCCAACACCCCAAACCCCAGCCCCTCTTCCTGGGAACTCAGTGCAGCTCCAAACCCCAAACTCTGATTTGCTGAGCTGGCAAGAGGGATGTCATTTACCAAAAAATCCCTCAGAACCAGCCCCGTGGCTGATGGGCGCTGCTGGGAGTCAGCTCAGGAACAAACAGATGAAGGTATTTGGTGTCACTGACGCGTTGGATGGGATTCTGTGAGGCCTAAATGCTGTTACCACTTTGTCATGACGGTATTTCTCTGGAGAAATATAAATAAAGAGGACAATCTGTGATATTTAGCCTGCCAGAGAAAGAGGAATGACTTTGTTAATAAGTAATGTTGGTTATTTCTGAATGTTGTAAGATTATTAAAAATTAAAGCGTCAACAAGATGCTAAACCCATATGTTTTCAATATGCTGTGTCTGAAAACTTTTCAGGGACTGGATGCTTCTAAGTAGATTAAAATCCAGTCATTCTGAGCTCCTCCATGAAGCGAAGACCCTTGAAATGGAAAAAGGCCACCAGCAGGGATGGGTTTCCCAGATAGATTTGGAAGGGAGCAAAAATGGTTCAAATATCTAAATTTCACCAGATTTTTCTGGCCAGCCATAACCTAATGAGCACAAACAGCTGCACTGATAGGCAAGAACAAATGCACTCTGAAAAACTTCACTTCAATGGGCTCATTTTGGTGGCTAAATGATGAATCTGATAAGAAAAGCATGTGCTCATCCCTTGCTTAAAACTTTGCATTTTTAAAATTAAAGTGTGGCATCATCTTCACACAGGAGCTCTTGTCCTCCCCTCTCCTTTTTTATGAAGCTGTTCTTTAAGTTACTCTCTCTTTCACCATCAGAGTGGAGGCAATGAAATATGTCACAGCCCAACAGGTCCTAACAGAAGCTCTTTTGCCCCACAAAACACGTTAATTACTGAGGAAACTTTCTTTTTATAAAAAAAAATTTAAAAACAACCCTTTATTTTATGAAGAGGAGGAGCAGAGGCTCAGAAACCCCTTGATGTTGTCAGAGCTCAATCCCACTGAATGGACCCTACAGACTTCTCTAATTATTCACAAAACATTGGCAGCAGATGTCCACAAAATAAATTATCTGCTGTCTGACAAGAACTACTTCTGGCAGGCAGTACAGCAGGTAAATAAAACGAGAGGTTGGGAACATGAATAAAACATGAACAGAACAGCTTCGGGCATTTTGTTCCTCGTGAATTCAGGAGCACCAGTTGAATCCACGGAGGTGCAGAAGGCAGGGGAGGGCCACCACATGAGAAGGGGTTGGAGGAAAGGCTCTTAACGAGCATTTCCTTTTGTTAGCGGCAGCATCGCTGTGCCAAGTCACAAAAAGCACTTCAGGGCAGCACTTTGCAGCATCTACCACGGGAGACAGAGAATCTGGGCTTGCAGCAGTAGCCTGAGCCCTGGAAGTGCCCTGAGCCACCACCTAGGATTCATATATTTAGCAAAAGTTGCTAAATTTTGCTATTCTGCCGTTGGCAAGGACATCCTTATCTAATTTAGCCTTAGTTTGATAATCCAATGAGAAATATTTAATGTCTTGCCCTTCCTACTAGGAGTGTGCACAATGCTTTCCTAGTGAAGGCAGGAGGTTCTACACCATTGAAATCAGGAAAAAATACCTCTACAACAAGGCTGAACATTGCAATGAGTAAATATGCAAATAGATTTGCTCTTCAAGAGGCAAAATTTAGGTGTTAATCCAGTCAGCCTCGTGTTGGCTCATCTCGTTCTGAGATCACCTTTTGTGTGTGGTATCATTTCAGGCAGGTTCACATAGATTCAAACCAAAGAAAATAACAATTATTTGAGAGGAAGGGACTTCCCAAAGACTTTATATTGACTTAGAGTTTGCTACTCTGTATTCTTTCATTGACTAATAAAAAATTTATAGGGCTTTAGGAGCAGGCATTGTCCTTCATCCATATCAAAATTTCCCTGTGCTGCACAAAATGTGCTGGTTTGTTGTTTTGAAGAGAAAGACCCCATAAAGTGAGGATTTCTAAATATAAAGAAATATGAATGAATCATTTTGCCTTATGGAAAAGGTTGCCACATAAGAGAGAGAGAGAAAGATGAGAGGACAGAGTAATTTGAAAATTGTGATTAAAAGAAATGTATGGGCAGGTAGGTAACTCCATAAATAATGGACCAGATTTATTCACAGTGGGTTCATTAAAAGCAGTGATAAATTAGTGCCAAGCAGAACTCTGCTTCTTTGCAGTGCTTGTGACCTATTCAGTGGAACCATTGTAGTTACTAATTCATACAGGATTATACATAATTGGGATGCCCAATTATTACAGCTGAGTTTCAAAGTGACAGTGTTCCCTTTCCTTCAGGGATCTGTAATTTATTCCATTACCTTGAACCTGCGTTCCACAATCTGCCAAAATAAAATTTGCAAACGTTCTGCTAAATCCTGCTATCTTTGGTTCATACTCTATGTGTGAGGGAAACATGTTGAGAGGATTAAAAATATGGGAAAGAATTACCATTTTAATACATTTGACTTGCCCACCAAGAGACAATAGAAGGTTTTCAGCCTCAGTAAATCCACTTTAATACATGTAAAGGGTTCATAAAAAATTATTCTATCCCATTGTCTTCATGAAAGCTATAGCTGGTCTGTGCTAGAAAGGCCAGGATTAGTTTACCACAGGGATCTGAAGGTTTTATTTTGTTTTGCAGGGACAGCTCCCCTTACCATGTTTTATTCCACTCAAATACTTCCTTACCGCATTAATTCAGGTGAAATCTTTTATATAAACTGCCAGCAGAAGTATCAACACTTTCAAGAGTGTGGCTGATGCCACGTTTCTCTGCACTTTGAAATTTCCAACGTAGAATTTGGCTAATGGCTCTGCTTTCCACGTGTCAACTCGAAAAGCTGCTGAGATATTAAGATAATAAGTGTTTGAAGAAAAAGATCTGTTCATACAGAATCAATAGAGCGTTGCCAGGAGAAACCTGAAGCTCTAAAAAGGAGGTTTCCTAGAAAAAAGTGTTTTCCAGGGAAGAATGGTTTGTACATGTTTGATTCTTTCTGCTTGTTGCTGTCTCATTGCTTTTGTTCATGTGGCACTCAACCCTGCCTGCTTCAAAGCAGGAATCCCCCTCAGGAACATCTTCCAGCAGCAGAAAGTGGAAAAATGACTTGCTAGGATCTCCAGTCTGCATTACAGAGATTGGATGAGAGGGAGATGTGTGAGCAGCATCTCAGCAATGCAAATCATGGGAGAAGAGCTGGGGAGGGGTTGGGCTTTGGGGGACTTTTGGGTGTGCTGGAGCATTTTGGGGAGAGGTGTGAGAGCTCTGGGGTTTTACAGCTTGATTAAAGGGCAGGGATGATGATGATGATGGCGGATGATGATGATTACGATGACGATGGTGGTGATGATGACGATGATGATTTGGTCAGCTTGCTGGAACTCAGAGGAGAAAGTGCTTTTTCTTATAGCTTTAGTGCCTGGGAAATGCCCTTGGGCACGTGGTGTGGTTCTTGGGGTGCCCTCTGCTGAGCCTGGACTTTGATGACCTCAAGGGTCACCTCCCATCCAGGACATTCTGTGATTTCTGTGATTTACTTGCCGTGGAACAATGCAGACGTTATTTTGTGGGTGTTCAGATGGTGTGAACTATAGAATGTGCACGAAAGTACATTTATAGCTTTTTCCGGGGTTTGAGGAGGATATCAATATCTGTAAGATGTGACAGCATTACCTTCTGTTGCTACAGAACAGTTCATCACCAGCCTCCAAAAAAGGGGGATAAATTGGATTCTTTCCTAGGCACTCCTGCAGAGTTTTTCCCATGGGGTCAGCAAGCCTTTAAGCACACACGTGATTCAGTAAGTGGTGCTGTCCTAACCCTGTGTGCCTCCCCATAAAGCCAAAACACCTGGACTGTAAGCCCAGCCCAAAGTCCAGCCCAAAGACAGGGTCTGAGCTGCTGCACATTCCGTGGAACTGAGGGGTTGTTGCTGCCTCGCTGCTTCCTCTGAATTCAGTTTGCAAGGCAATGAATTGGAACAAAGCCAGAGACATCCCTGAATGTCAGAAATGGGATCTTTGAAGTGATTCTGGATGCACAGCCACCTAGGGAAGTCCAGTCCCTCTTCAAAGTCACGATGCAAGTATTGTAATGCAGATTACATCGATTTGCTACCAGTGGCTGACAGCTCACAGGAGTCTTTTCAAGATTCTCCACAGCACCCATGGAATAAAGAGCTCTCTGCATGAAAAGGAAGGTGTATTTTCATGCAGATGACAGCTCATAAAAATAGTATCAATGTTATCATATATGTAAGGCAAAATTCAATTTTGTGTAGCGGACTTTATGGCTGTGTCAGGGTTCAGCTACCAGCACAAAGAGAACTTGCATTTGGCACTTGAGGACATGGCTTAATGGTGGTGCTGGTTGATGGTCGGACTTGATGACCTTAAAGGTCTTTTCCAACCTGAGTGATTCTCTGATGCTATGATTTAAGCACATAAGAAATGCTGCTGGCTCAAACACCTGTTGATTATTTGTTTTGTAATTAATGTACTGCAGAGAGGCAACAGAAACGCTGACTTGCAATATCCCCACAGCAAGTTTGCTGTGGTTCTGAACTCTCCGTGGGCAGGACCGGTGTGCAGGTATTTGATGAATGAGAGTAGACAAGATTCTACAATAAATACCTGAAATACCAAAGCAGTGACTACTGAAGCATAAAAGGAGTGCTGCACCAGGCCATAATTCAAAGCAGCATTCCATTTACAAATGGAATAAGAGTAATAGAAAAGATTAACTTTCATGGGAATTACAGTTTGGGTGTGTGGAAGTGCCTGTTTTTATGAAGTGCAGTTTCTTACAGGCTTTATGTTGCTGCATCAAAGCTGCCAGAGCAGTTTGAGACTGCAGCTCCGTTCAGTGCTGTTGTGTCACTGTTATCAGTGCTCCCAAGGACTGTGTCCCACTGGGACCGGGTTTTTGCAAAGATCTCTGTGTGTGTTTAAAGCCTGACCACAATACAAGCACTGGAAACTGCGGTGTGTGCTCTTTTATTTTTATTTGCATGTAAAGGCACCTGCAAGCCCTTGGGATTACACCTGAATTATAGCTGGATGCACAGATTTGCAGAGTGGAGGAATGTTCTCCAAAGTCTGCTTCTGTACGGAGGAGGTGGAAGTGTCTTAGATGCATCCAGCACCATAAAATACGCTCTGGCCTCTGCAGCTCCTCATTATGTGAGGCCAAAGGGATGCAGTGTGCAGCCTCCCAGTGTGATTCAGTGCTGGGAAGAACTGCCTGAGTGGCAAAAGGTGCTTTATTGTCTGGAGCTACAGATACAAGTTCAAGGGGTGCTCACCACTAGCATCCTCTTTTAGGATCTTTCTTCTTACAATGGATAGAAACGGATTTATGAGTTTAAGAAATTGGCCAGCAATTGCTGCAGAGAATAAACCTTGTGTCTTCTGAGTCACAGAATGGCTTGGGTTGGAGAAGACCTAAAAGATCGTCTTGTCCCCCCCTGGATTCAGTGCTGGGAAGAACTGCCTGAGTGGCAAAAGGTGCTTTATTGTCTGGAGCTACAGATACAAGTTCAAGGGGTGCTCACCACTAGCATCCTCTTTTAGGATCTTTCTTCTTACAATGGATAGAAACGGATTTATGAGTTTAAGAAATTGGCCAGCAATTGCTGCAGAGAATAAACCTTGTGTCTTCTGAGTCACAGAATGGCTTGGGTTGGAGAAGACCTAAAAGATCGTCTTGTCCCCCCCTGCCATGGGCAGGGACGCCTTTCACTATCCCAGGCTGCTCCAAGCCCCAATGTCCAACCTGGCCTTGGACACTTCCAGGGATCCAGGGGCAGCCCCAGCTGCTCTGGGCACCCTGTGCCAGGGCCTGCCCACCCTCACAGGGAACAATTTCTTCCTGATACCTAGTCCAAACTCACCATCCTTCATCTTAAGGCCATTTTCCCTTGTCCTATCACTTCATGCCCTTGTGAAATGTCCAGCTCCAGCCTGGACAACAGTCCCTGGGCAACAACAATCCTGCAGTTCCTGTGGTTTGCCTCCTTCCTGATGAAACCTCCCAGCCTAATAACCCTATTTAAAACAAATAAACAAACAAACTAAACACACGAACCTCAACAAAAAGGAACCTGAAACCAAAACATAGGCAGCAAAGAAATCTCAAATGATGTTCACTCAAAAATAAAATAAAAAATCAAATGTGGTTATGCAGGGGAAAGGAAAAAAGCAAAATCATTGCTCTGCTTCTTCTTCCTCTTCAGGAACTTCTGCTCAGTGTCTGAGTCCCACAGAGTTGTTTAAAACACCTGTCCTTTAAAAGTTGCTGTCACATCTCTGACAGCTCTAATTCTTTCGAGTGTGCTCAAGGCCTTTCAAAGCTGGAGCAGAACACGGTGAGAATTCTCCTTTGCAGATCCCGGAGCAGAAGGCCTGGCTGGCCCAGCTGTAATTGCTGCCCCGGATTTCAGCTGGCCCTCTGTGGCATTATTCACACGACAGCTTTATTGCATCCTGAGCTCTGATTGTGAGCTGCCAGCGGTGCCGAGGCAGAGCAGTGACATCCCCGAGCTGAGCGTGGAGCAGCTGTCACGGGGAGACAAATGCCACGGACGCTTTGAACGCCTGGCCGGGGACACGCAGGGATGTCACAGGCGTGCCTGGCACTGAAGTGGCAGCACTGGCAAGGTGGGAGCTGGGGTTTCTCCGTGGAGGTTTAAGCAGCTGTTGGCAGGAGGAGGGGTAGGGCTGTGACGGGAATGCAGGGAATAAAAGGCAGGCCCAGGAGGAAGAGCTCTGCTTAAGATGTCACCTGTGGCAGTGGGCACTGTCAGCCCTTGCCAGCGATGGGACCGTTGTGCCTTATACCATGTAAGGAGCACGAACATTAGCAGTGTTATGTGCTGAAATAGCTTGGTATCTCCTCACATTTTCAAACTGTTTTGTACAGCTCTGCTCTTTTTCACGTAGCAAGAATCACAGAATCCCGGAATGGTTTGGGTTGGAAGGGACCCTAAAGATCATCTCATTCCACCCCCTGCCATGGGCAGGGACAACTTCCACCATCCCAGGCTGCTCCAAGCCCCGTCCAGCCTGGCCTTGGACACTTCCAGGGATCCAGGGGCAGCCACAGCTTCTCAGGGAAAAGATGCCTTTGACTATCCAAACTTCTCTATTTTTTGATGCATCTGCTTTTTTTTTTTTTAATTGCATGTACAACTGATAATTGGGATTTGGCTTAACTCCACTAAAAAGAGTGAGCACAGAAAGAAAATTCCCGTGGACAACTTCAGGCTCTATTCCACATGGAAGGCTTTCTTCAATGTTTGCTCCTTTTTTCAACAGGCATTCTCTTTTTTCCCCAAATAACTTGTGAGATAATAACCTGGAGAACAATTTTCAACCTTCTGAGTGACAAAGGCATTAAAACAAAACCGGGTTCTCCAGCCTAATTGAATGGAGGAATTAATTTTCCTCTATATTTTGCTACCATTTTGCTCCACTGCAAATTATTCCACGTACTCCAGGTAAGCTCTGTGTTTTCCAAATACACAGTTCTGAGCTGATAAGGCTTGGAATACTGCAGCCTCCAGATGTGCTACTGTGTGCTGAGCACTTGCATGACTTAAAATCCAAACTGGAAGCCCTTAACATGATGGACCACCTCTAAAAATTCTAATTGAGCTGCTCACTGTAATAGATTGGGAGAAATGAGGTAAAACGTTATCACTAATCTTCATGCTAACTGCATTAAATCTCAGGGTATATTTATAAAGGCAAGGGAGGGTATTAGCAAAAAGATTTATCCAACAGTGAAGGGTTTTTTCCCCATTAGCCAACTTCTAAGTTTCAAAGTTCTTGCAGTTTAATTGGGGATAATTGGGGATTGGAATTTAGGAGAAATAATTATAAACATGACTACACAGGCAATATGCTGCTATTTAGCACAAAATACAACAACTTTTTGGGGCTGGTAATCGAACCAACACAATGGGAGAAAATTCGAGTAAAATTAACTTTCACTGGAAAATGGGAAAACGATAATAAGGAAATTCTGAACAAGCTGTCAGAGGTTTCACCTGAATGCCATTGAGAGGAGCATAAATAAATGGAGCAAGAACAGAGAGACAGCTAAAACCAAGTGGCCTTATAGAAGGTTAGGGTTTTTTTTTTTCTCAAGGAAAAGAAAGAATTTAATGTCTGAAGTCAAAGTTAGACTCAATCAATACATTCAGGGCTCTTGAGAAATTTTGAAAATAGTTTCCTACTTGTAGTGATTTAGGTCGGTCAGGCATATAAAAAGATTGAATCGGTTGTGAGAAATCAATGCCCTCCCCTCAACATCCCCCCCACAAGATTCCCACTGAAATGAAAACTTGCCAATTACAATGGGAGTTTTGATAAGGCCAGTAGGAGAAGGATGTTACAGACTCGAAGAAATAGCATGTGAAATGTAATATCTGTTATTCTTTGTGCCATTAGGGTGTGAGACAGAGACCTGCT
>NW_008236442.1:5154866-5170627 GCF_000691975.1 Corvus brachyrhynchos | reverse complement strand
TTAAAACTCCAGCCTCTGTCTCCCGTGGCAGATTAGGGGTGGTGATGCAAAGCACATAAGCAGAGTTTACACCTGCATGGGATAATCATTCCCCATCTTCCAGGGATGTCTGCAGACATCTGCTTCCCCATCCAGCAGGTAACTGAGATGCTCTTTCCTTGCAGCCTTTGGAACCCCCCGTCAGAATTCCCTTGGGCAAAATGTGACAGGAATTACTACAATAGATAAAATAATAGATAATGGATGATTTTCCTTCACCATTTAACACCAGGATCACTGGTTTGTTATTCTTGCACCACAATGGTCAGTCCTGTGTCATGCCAAGCACACAGGTACTGGTGAGGCCCTGTCTCTACCAGTTAATAGGGCAGATCCACTGGTGTGGGGAGCTGCTGTTGGCTGTACAATTCCTGAGGCTTTAAACTGCAGAACAGGGCTGGTCTTCTCCCCTGGGCTGAATTTCCTGAAGGTGTGAATTGGGTGTGCTCCTGTGGGGACATTTTCCAGTTTATTTTCATCTGAGAGGAACCAGTTGGTGCAATGTGAGAGTGTTCCAGAAGTGATGGAAATCATGGATGATGGGGGATTTAATTTGGTGAGTGCAGAAGGGAGGTCCTGGCTTACAGAGCAGAAAGCACCAGGTGCAAACATGGAATGCAGGTCACCATAACACTGCACTGCCCTTTCCCAGCCCTCTCTCCCTTTTCCATACCTCCTCCTTTCCAACTTAGATGTTTCAGTTTGACCAGCATCCTTCCTTGACTTGCTGCTCTGGCCACTTGCCAAAATACCTCTCAGAGGGATCTGAAGAGCAACCAAGCCCTTGGAGATGAACTTATCAAACCTCAACATAAGCAGAGGTAGAGAGGACCCCAAAAATGCCGGGTTGCCATGGCCTCGTGCAAGCACCCAGTGATTCCTCCTAAAGGCAAAGCCCGTTCCCTCTTCTCTTGCCTTCCAAGAGCAGTGTTTGAGGGGAAAGCCAAGCAGCTGTGCTTACAGGATCTCCCAGAGATCCCTAAAAGCTGATAATCAGGTTTGACAGTCATGTCATAATTGTTAACAATGGTACTGGAGACATGCCAACAGCCTCACACTCTGCTGCTGCTTCTCTGGCTGAGAGGAATTGCTCCATGAGTGCGAGTCTGCAAACCAAATTTGATATCAAGGGATGCTTCATACAGAGGAAACATAAAGCATTGGATTGTGTTGTTGCCAGATTACACAGCAGCCTCAGAGGGCAAAGTAATGAAAGAGAAGAGGCTGCAGTGACACCACATTAATATTTGGTATTTCTGCTCCCTGTGGATTCACACTTGTGTTATTAAAGCCTTTAGGAGCCCGATGGAAGAGCCTGAGGTGCAGGTTCGGCAGCGGGTGTTGGGCATGCTCTACTGGGAGAGCCAGCAGTGATGGATTCACGTTGGCTGGAGATATCTCACCCCACGAAAGGCAGTGCTGTTCTCTGCTCCTGATACACTGCGCTGAGAAAAGTTTCCAAAAGTGTGATTTGGAGCTCCTTGTACTCCCCTCCTGCACAGCCATCTGTCCTGGTTAACATGCACCCAATAATGTACCTGTCAGAATAAATCACAGCAAGTGATACTTCTCCATGTGGGTGTCACGAATTTCAGAGCTCAAGGTTCTGGGATTGTTTCAGGCCGATGGAGGGGACCAGCTCCTTGTGAAATTTGTTGACCCTCAGACAGCTATAACTCTTAGCAACCTTCAATGTGAAAGGAATCAAAATACAAATCAACACCATAAAAAGTGACACCTGAGAACGATGTCCTTTCTGCCCGTGTTTGTAATTCCTTCTCAATGGCTCTATTAGGACTCATATCAGCAAACCCATGCAGATCTCTGTGCGAGCTGTTAATGATTATGGACTGTTGTTTACCTTATCAGGGAGGCTGTCAATAGGCCTAGTTAATGAACTTTTTTTTTCTTGTCATGGGAATTTTATTTAACAGTTTATTAACTCCCAATCCAATTCACTAGAGGTCTCAGCAGAATTCTAGAAGATATATTATGCATATGCTCATGCTTTCTTCTCTATTTAGACAATTTCTGGTCCAGAATTATTACATCAATTTCCCAGCACTGCAGATACAACTCTGACCACTCCAATTATCTGTCTGCTCCACAATATAGCAGCCGTAACTTTGAGCCATCATAAAGAAGTTTATTAATTTAGCTCCACTGAGTGCTAACCATTTCACTGCAGTGCAACAGAAAGCGACCAGCCCACGGAAGAAACCTTGCCCTGTTTGTCTCTTGGCATTTCTAAAAGGACTTTGCAAAATTTGCAAGGATGAACAGTGGCTCCAGTGCAGAATCTGCATGGAAGCTTCCCTAAATCCCTGCAGGAACAAATGAGTACTTCAGGTGAGAAGCTGCTATTTTTTGAGCCTCAGAAGTCAGGTTTGCTGGGGACTGCAGCAGCACTGAGGCTCTTTTTTTCCCCCTAATTTCCAAGGGCTGGAGTTTGTTTGTTTACTCTTATTGGTTTGTGCTGCTACCCCTTGAGTGAGCTTTTGCTGGTAACTCTGAGAGCAATCGCTGAATATAAACCTCCAACTTCACTCCTAACCATATTCTTCCCAGGATTGCCCACAATCTTAATATCCTGAGCATCAGATCCACCTGACCTTCAAGCAAAATTAGGTTGAATTTCAACTGACCATTGTGCCCTGGGGCTGTACAGTCACCTGGGATGTCCAACAGCCTGGCAGGAAGGAGCAGAGCTGCAGAAAAAAAGAGATGTTCAGAATAGATAAAGCTGCAATCTAATGGCCGGTGTATCATGGAGGAGTCATCTGCAGAGCACCTGGGGATCACAGGGCTAGTCCAGGTCTGATAGGGGGAAGGAAGGGGAGAAGAAGCCCCTCAACTGGATAAATTTAAGTACCCACCCATGAATGCAAGGAGTGAGGGAGGGACAGCTCTCATAGGGTCATCAGGCAGGGACAGCCTGGGTTTGTAACACCTGGTTGTGTGTAACCTCCAGTATGATCGTCACTCTGCATCCTTCCCATGACAGGAAAACTCACAGGGATTTCCTCAGCCAGAAGATGGGATGCAAAGGGATTGCTTTGCCTGCAGGAAGAATGGTACTTTTTGATGTTTGGAATAGATTCTGTCCTTCCCAAGGTACTGAAGCAAAACAAAATTCTCTGAGCTCATGGCAAGTCCAGGTGCTGCAGCAGACGCAGCCACTGAAGCTCAGCACGTTTTGCAGGTGAAGTTCTGCTGTCTCTTTGAAAATGTTACTTGTCATGGGCGTCATGGTACAATTACAGCCATCTCCTGTCAGCTCGAATTGCTGCTGGTCAAATACCTGTAACCCCAAACTCAGAGCCTGTCTGAATTACAGAAGACAGCTGCCAAAACTGGCAGCTTAAATACCATCACTCCATCGGTTGGGCACCAGCCAAGGGTAAATGCCAAGGAAATGCTCCTGCAGGGCCAGGCAGGAACACTACAGCCAGGGCAGAGCTGTGGGGATCTGTGGGCCTCCTGAATTCATCCCAGTATGGGGAACTTGGACTAACTGGGAGCAGGTTCGGTTTCCTTTACTGCTTTGAGAAGTCACGCACAAACCCTTGACAGTCAGGGGAACCCAGGAACGAAACCTCTGATTAGGTTTTCTGCTGAATGGGAGGAGGAGAAAAAAAGGCAATTCCTTTTTGCAGTGCTCCCGAAACAGCCAAAAGTGACCTTGCAGAGCGCTGTTGCTGCCCAGGGTAAGGGCCACACTCCACTTCACAGGAATATCAAACATGTTTGGCAGTCAGAAGGTCTTTTTCTGAACAGAGGATGAACTGTTGCACTTCACGGGCGGTTACTAGTGCAGATGTCTGGGGTTATGAAAGTGCACAGATAAATTCCTGATCTTTAGGAAAGGCAAAATGGAGAATGGAGGAAAATAGAGCTTTTCTCAAGTGTAATAAGGAACCAATGTGCAGCAACTGTTTGAAAACTGCTTCAAAGCCACTTAAGTCAATGAGTGATTTCCCTCTCATTCCAGTAAGCTTTTAATCAAGCCAATAAAGGGGAGACAGAAACAGACTGATGGAAATTAGAGAGGTGTAATCAAAACACGTGTATCCATTTGGAAATGGGACATAAAATGGACTTTTTTCCTTTACACCATGTTTAATGCTCATGTTTCTGAAGATATTTATTTAGAAAAACAATCAGATTCTCACTGGCAGAGAACATAATAATCTAATAAGTTTTGCAGACTTATATGGAATGGTAACTATAAAAGATGCCACATATAAATTAAGGTTCAAAAGGTGAGACAGAAACGGAATATTAAATAACAGCACCTTTCCCTAAGTTGAGTTAACTGTTCCAGCAAAATTTATTGCCAATCTGGCTACAACATCTGCAGAACTAAAGGAATTGTTAGAGAAAAATGAAACTTGTCTTTCTGCCAAAGTTTGGAGAGGCTTAAACAGAAATTAATATCCATAAGAAATCCTGGAACATTTTTGAAAAATTATCTGTCTGGCAATTCCTGCTGCTTTTCAGAGAAATAAAAGCATTTTAAAAGGCATCTTTCACAGTGCAGCTCAAACTTGCTCCACAGAAACGATGGTGCTTTGATACAACTGCTTTCAAACGCCGTTCCTGTGGTAAGGTAAATTCATGCTAATCACTCTTATTTCTGTCAAAACAAATCTGATGCATTCTCTGCAGAAACAGACACCAGGCTCTCGTATCCCCACAAAACGTGGCACGTGTTGATGCTGAATAGAAGGGGTATGGATGATAATGCAGGAGCCCATCCGTATGAGCAGGTTCAAGGTCACACTCTAGGGTAGTGCTCTCCTCTGGGTCATAAATCATCTCTCTGGAGCAGCACTGCCAGAGCAGCTGAGATGGTCTGCAAAGGCCCAAGAACTAATCAACAGTTGCCCATTTTTGTCCATAAAATATCCAGCTGCTTATAGTTAAACATGCTAATGGCTCTTCCTTTCAAATTCTGGAATCCTCCAGTTCCTTTTAATTACTAGATTGTAAGAGATAAATGGCACGAAGAATTCGGTCATTTGATGACACGCTGCTTCTCTTTTATCACTGAAATCTGATGCCTACAGCCTCTACTATTTGTGATAATAGACCATGGAAAAGAAGATAATCTATACTGTTAAAATGTTAAATCTGAATTCCCTCTCCTCTCAGGGCACCTCACAGAGAACTGGGCTCTGTGGGCTGTTCCTCCTTAGCAGGAGGCATTCACTGGATTACCAAGCAACACTACACTTGCTGAGGCAGATTCCCAAATTCCTGGCCCGGGGTGCAATGCCAGCACTGCCTGCACTGTTGGAAGAGCTGGGTTTAAAATGGCAAGGCCCAGAGAAAACAACATCAGTTACAGCAGAGCAGCCTTCGGTACAAACTGAGATCCCAGTGCTGGGCAAGGGTAGGGGCTGAGATGCTGAATTCCTGACCTAGAAAAATAAATTTTGATTAACCAGTAATTGGTGAAGAACCAGAAACCAAGATTAAATCAACTCGTGGATGGCAAAAGTTACAGCATTTGGATAGCATGAACTTCTCCAACATCCGGAGCACTCTTCACTCCTGCTCAATCAAACTGGGAGAAATTCTTTCACAGCATTTAAGGATCGTCAGGACTGTGAACAATGATTTCTGTTCATAATGCTTTGGTTGTTATGACACCTTCTGGCTGTGGATTTCAGCTAATTAGCAGTAATTATCCACAGCATCCTTAGCTCTGGTAAAGGTACCCCCATCCCATTACCCAAAAGCACTTCAGCACAGGGCAAGTTCAAGTTCCCTTGTGTCCACAAGGATCAATGTCTTCGGATCTTTTCTTGCCAACACAGCATCAGGGACAGATCCAAGGTGCTTCTTGGTTCTGGGATTTCAAACTTGCACAGTCCTCATGTGTAAATAAGTCCCTCATGCATATTTGATTGCTGCCTTGGGTGGCAATATCCTGCCTTTAATGTATGTGCACATTGTGCAGTTGCTGTGGGAACTGTAACTTTGAGGTTTCACAATTCAAACAAAAAATAGAAAGAATGTATTTATAGCCTTTATTTATTTGGCTTATGAATCAACATGTTAATATTGATGCAATGGAAGAAGAAAGGAAAATAAACTTCTAAACAGAAAGCGCAACATCAAACACTGATCTGTTTATTCTTCTCCTCTGCAAAGTTCCCATAACAGCAGAATCACAGCAGCAGAAGGGGAAAGAATTATAAACCAAGGGCCGGACAAAAGAGGAGAGAGCAAGCTGCAGAGAGATGAGCAGCTGAATGGAGTTCTTAGAGATCAAGCTTTACCAGCCACAGATGACTCCATGCCTGAAGATGCTGTGACACATCCCAGGATTTGCCATCTCCAGGTGTTTCCCCAGGAGCCTCGAAGCTCACCCAAGGCCCAGGCCAGTGCCCCAGGCTGCTCAGGCAATCACAGCACTGGTTTCCACATTCATCTCTGGGGTCTGGGTGGTCACAAAATGTGGGATCTAGGTTTGCTTGTAGATTTAGGCTTATCTGAGCTCCCTCAAGGGGTTTGTGCTCCGAGGAGCTGCCCCAGCAGCTGTGTCACAGCCCAGCACTGCCCTCACTGACCATGGGAGTGGGACTGGTGTTGGTTCAATTGCAGCTTCACCACAGGGCGAGTTCAAATCACAGATGTGTTATGAAGAAAACAGAAAAGTCACCTCACAGGTGACTTTTACTGGCAGTGAGATGCTCCAGTGGCCAAGACAGAGGAGTAAAGCACCGTGGTTAATTTACTGAGCCAGGGAATTTCAGGGGACAATCCCGCTTGACCCCTCTCTCCCTCTCAGGGCCAGGGCACTTCCATCTCAGATGTCCTTTACCTGCATTCCCACCACAGGGGTTATGGCCACAGAAAATGCCTGATACCAACAAAATGTGGAAGGAAGGGAAAAATCTTTCCACTCTCGCTTCACAGAGGGCTGGGATTGCACCAGAGAGAAGGAGCTGGGCAGAGGAACGGGGAAGCAGCTCTGGTGTGAGGATAAAGTGGAATGATTATCCATGAGATCCTGATTGACCCACATGTAACCAAGGGCTGTCAAGCCCTGGGCACTCTGGCTAATTGTTGTAACCAATTAATAAGCTGGAGTTCACTTAGTGAAGCCCAAATTGCCCCATGCAGCTCATGGCAGGAGCAAGGAGTGAACTTGGCTGCAACAGCTGCCTGAAGGTCGAGAGTTTGGTGTTCGCAGGCTCGGCTGTGGAGAAGATCATGGACACAGAACTGGGTTTTTTTCTCTGAGATGCTCCTGTGATATATAAAAAAAATACTCTGCTTTCCACTGATCCAGCAAAGACACACAGTAGGTTCTTAACTTAGAACATAAAGGGATTTTTTTTTTTTTTTTGGTCCAGGAAAAGGTTCTGCCATGAAGCTAAGTATGTCTGGAACACACAGCAGTTCAAAGCAACAGTCATGCCTGAGACACTGATATTTACTTCTATTGTGACAGAGTTCAGCACAGAGAAGTTGGCAGAAAGAATTGTGTTGTAAGCACAAGTCCATCCTCTGCCTTCCTGCGTGATTACAGCTCATTTTGGCCGTGTACTTTTCTCTGGCAATGAAGCACTTAATAGCAGCCTGAGATTTCTGAAGGCTGACCCTGTGGTATTTGTACCCACCTCACTTCCAGATGCAGGTCCTTGTGAATAAAGCCACTTCGAGGGACATTAGAACTTAATTCTGTGATTAATGATTTGGATTCTGCTGGTAAACAAACTCTTCCCACTGCAGAGGGACAATGCTGGAGCCAAAGAAAGGGGCAAGACTACACTGGCCCCATCATCTGCTGATTATTACGTTTTCTGGGATGTAATTATTTTTTTTCTTCTCTGATCCATGTGGCCTGGTATCCATTTCATCTGCAGTCTGTAACTACATTTTACAAAAGGTGAAAAATGAGGGACCTGATAGGTTCCTACAGGCTGGAAGAAAAGCGTGGAGCTGACTCCCCGTGCGGGGCTGTTCCCCGCAGCTATTTTAGATATGAACATTATTGCCACTGTGCTGAATGGATTTCATATTGTGGCATAAATCTGTCAATTAGGATTGCAATTAGCATCCGTGACTAATCCTGCCCATGCTGGGAAGTTGCAGCGTGCAAGTTCCTCACCAAAGGGGATGGTTTTGTTTCTTTGTTATTCCACTTTAATGCCAGCTGACAACTTCAGCAGTGGGGAAAGGACATAAAATTGTGAGTTTGCTTTTAAATGGGAGGTGAAGGGTTGGTTAGAAGGGTTTCAGCAGAGGGTGAGGTCTTGATTCTCCTGTATTATATGAAATATTATATTCAACTTCACATTATGCATCAACTCCTACAGCTTTCCTTTAAAATGAATGCTCCAAAGTTGCTCTGAACTTTGTAAAGGACTTTGTCGCACAGCTTTGTTCTCATGGTCTCTGATAGCACAGCTCCTTAAAGTATGATAAAAATGAAGTTATTCTGAACTGTGTAAACACACCCTCCACACCATCATATTCTTCTATGGCAAAGCCTTTTAATGCTCTCTTAACAGTGTAAACAGATTTTTTTATTAAAAAATGATACCTGTAAGCAATTAATGTGCTAAGATTTAACGATGAAAATAATCCAGCCTTCAAATGTGACTAAAGCATAATTTAAAAAGCCCCAAGGAACAACAAAAAGTTGCTCTTGGCACTGTGTTTTGGTACAACATCGGGAAACAAGCGACTTCTTTCTCTTTCTTCATTATTTTCTTTATGCCAGTAGAGGGCACAACTGTTTAAATCACATTTATTTCAGACACAGTGGGCCATAATAAAGGCAATTAAAAAATTCATAGGAAAAAAACCCCATCTATTTCCAATAATGAACATTTTGTGGCATTTTCCTGTATTATCCAGGCACTGCTAATAGCAAAAAGAATGTTATTTAAATGATTTTTGCATTCCAGAACAGCAAGAGTGTTTGAGTGTTTCTGTAGAGTTCACAATCAAAAAGCAAAATTTTGGGCAATGGGATTAAGGGAAGGAAAGATAATGAGATGGAAGTGCATGAATAGAATAAAACCAGTGTTAATTGAAATCCAAACCCCATTAATTTGCTGCTTTCAAATAATAGGAATTGGAAGGTTTGTGACTTTTTAATCAAATTTTGTATAAAATTTCTCTGCAAAAACACTTCTGCAATGGGAAACAAAATCTAGGGGTAATTTTTCATTGTATTATTCCATCTGACATCCATGCAAAGGGAATTAGAGAGGCTTGGGATAAACCATGGGCTTGAAGATGACAAAACAACAGTTCTACTTTTCATGCATAGCTTAGGATCCTTTCATCCCAGAGTTTATTTCTGGAAAGGCTTTGAAAAATCCTCAAGTCAACAGATTAATAGCTTACCTGGAATTGTAAAGGAAAAATTAATTAACAGAAAGAGAATCCAGTGGGACAAACTTTAATAAAACACAGGGAAAACAGCAACTTGTTTTCTTCCACTTTCTGGCCAATGTCTTCAAAATTTTGGAGCCAGCTCCGTGCAGGGTTTCAGTGAGTAGAAAATCTGATACTGGATTGATTCTAATGCTGAAATTAGAGATGTTATCTTCCAGCCAACCAGCACTCTGCTGTAAAGGAAAGTTTGGCAGAATTACTGAAGAACGTGGAAAATTGCCAGCCATGGATGGAATTGGTGTTTGGGAGAGGGGCACAAGAAGGATCCACAGCAGGGACTGGGAAAATAATATATCCTATTATCAGCTTGAATGCGCTTAGAATCTTCCTTTTATTTTAACATTCTCCAAGTATTTTAAAGTCTGCTTTCAATATGTTAAGGTTCACAAGTGCCCCCACGCTGAGCTGCAGGAACATTCTGGCTGGAGGTCACTGACATGCTGTTTTCCTTATTTTTCCTGCTCCAAGACATTTGCACAGGGTCGTTTGTATTCATTACTGATGCACACTGTTCCCATCAGGGTATTTATAGATCTCAAAATTATTAATATTTGATTTAGGGAAGTATCCTTAACCTGGACAGGAATTAAGGCCTGTGTTTTCATGGAGACAAATGTAAATAGTGGCTGAAATCCTTCACCAAATCCAAGCTTCCGGGGCCCTTTTTGCCTTGTTTATCTCTCAGGTAGGCTGGTTTTCATTTTGTTTCTTTCCAGGTCACTGTTATTTATGCTCCTTGTTTTATCTGGCTGCATCTGATCCTGCTGGCAAAGGATTAAATGCATTTACCTTCTCTTCCCCTCAGACATGTTTGGGTTGCCTGAGCTAACTCATGAATGAAACTGCATAATGCTGAAGCCTGAACCTACTTTATTATATTAACATTTAAAGTGTCAGATGATTTTTAAAGTTCCACACACAGAATTACTCCTTGGCTGCATGGAAGGTGCTGTGTAAGAAACAACTGAAGGCTGAAGGGATGAAGAGAGTTCCTGATGTTTGGGTGTTGGCTGCCATGAATTCCCCAGCTAGAGAGAAAAGCTTTGGGAAAGACTAAAATCCTGCATCACATTTGCAAGCAAATATTGCCCCATTACAGAAATCACTTCAAAAATATGGGTTAAACTCTTTTGAGTAGAGTGAAAAATCCCTGTGAGTCTAAGAAGGGAAGGAGGAGTAGCTGCTGTTTCCTCCTCTCCTCCTCAGCACGATGGTGCCAGTGATCACATTTCAGAGCACTCTTAAGGAGTATTTCTTTGCTGGTCGAATATTTCCTAACCACATTTTACTGGCAATGGCTGCCTATGCTTTTCTTTCTGCCTTCACCCCCTGAACAGCAAATTCACAGTCATTTTTTCGATTCATTTATCCTCTGTGGGTTGACCTCCTCAAAAGTCAGTTTGAGCCCAGGAGAGGAGTAATTTCTCCTCCAGAGAGAGCTTCCTGCCCTGTGAGAGCTCCTCAGTACTCTAAACAAAATATCTCATTTCTTTAATAAACTAAGCTGAGCTTTTGATAGAATTAAAACCTCTCATTTAAAAATGTTCCACATGTAGCAAACTTGAATAGTACATCAGGCAATTTGTTGGAACAAAGGATGACAGGGGTGGTGGGAATATAATTTTGTGTTTAATTGTATTTGATTAGGAAAGTTACACAGCCCATCATTCAGCTTCCAGGGCAGCCATAAAATCTCTTTGCCTTCCACTGAATTGCTGGCCAGGCCTCCGGGCATCAGGCTGGTTCCTGCTCAACACTTCAGCTCAAGGTTGCCAGTTATTAGGTAATGATAAGAACTGATCCCTTGCATTTTAATGGATGTGACAAAATCAGGCAGCAGTACTGCAAAAATAACTTGAAATATAGGGGAGTGATCGTATTTTAATGCCTGGTAGCTGCAGATGTTCAAATTACTGTAATACTATTAAAATGAGCAGCTATTAATACACAAATATTTCAGTGACACAAAAAAGCAGAGTCAAAAAAAATCCCCCTGAAATCATGACAAAACTAAAATTGCCTGTTTATTGGAATTAGCCTTCAATCACTTCTTTCTAATGGGCAAAAGGCTGCACATCTGACAGCACCCCTCTCATTGCTCTCCCTCCCAGACTTCATAGATTGCTTTTATGCCTCCATCTACCTATACGCGAAATCATTTCCCCATTTTAATTTTCCTTCTCTGTGATTTCAAGATATTGTATATCAGTTTGCACTCACTGGGCACTTAACCTTCCTATTACCATTTTCTTTCTGTGCGACGCTCTCCAGCACAATTGCACATAATCCACTTTCTTTTATGGGTTTTGGAATAGTCGCTGTGGCCTGCTGCAGGTCCTGCCTGCATTAAGGACATTTGCATCCACAGAACACCAGTGCTGGGGTTATTACAGAGGTGCAAACCCTTAATGCAGGCTCTGTGTCGGGGCAAAGCGAGGTTTCTAGTGCTGCACTTTAATCCAGCCACAGAATTCCTTTCCTTCCTACAGACAGGGCCTCTCACTAGCCTCCCCCTGCCCACCCTTCCCTCCTCCTGCTCCCAACACCAGTTGCACTCTCCATTTATAAGCACGAGCAGCAGCTCATGGAGGCAATGAAATGGGAATTTCAAAATGCTTGGTGATTTAATCAATTGGGTTTGATGCCAAAAGAAGTGTTACCATTGACTGCAGGGAAACTGGACCAGAGCTGTGCTGGCTGCTACTGAGAAGAGAATTATTTTAAGACAAAGGCTCCCAGGCCTGTGGAGAGCAGGATTATCCAACATGGGGACAAAATACAGCATGAGGAGCGTGGCTGATGTTGGGGTCAGTGTTGGTGACCATGGATGAGGCATGGGAGTAACTGCAGCTTTTCCTGTGGCACCACCACACCAAGGAATGTCCCCGTGCTTTGGGGAACTGGCTTGGCTTGTACATACATTGATACAGCTATTCCAGAAAACCCAAACAAGTTCTTACAGCTGACCTCGATCTTGAGAGAAATGCACAATCTCTTAACTGGGCCCGCAGATCAAGGCCTCAGATTAGTTGGTATCAGTGTCAGCTTAAGGAGGGAAGCGTCTCTTAAAAATCACAAAGATTAAATTTACATTAAGCACTTATCTTTAAATAAGAATCCCCTAAGTATAACCGGAAGGAGTCAATTTCCTACCCAAAGCATTCTATATTTTGTCCATATTATTTTTGCCATTGACACTATTATGCCTGAAAGTGTGATTGGAAAAGGTGGGCTGCTGTAACTTTTACACCTAGAAAGACAGAAAACTAAATTTTCAACTGTTTCTTAATTTACTTTTAATATTCTACTGTCTAGTGGCTGTTTCAGTTAATTGAGAAGAAACTGATAGTGATTGTCACTGTTAAGACCAGACTAATGGTCCATTGAGCCCCATTGACAAGGCCCCACTTTGGCAATGTCCCAGAGGGTGTTTTACAAAACAAGTTCAGCTTAAGCTTGAGGTGAGTTACCTGGTATTTCTGCCAGTGGTAAGAGAAACTCTCCAAAAGCTAAAGCAGCTGAGAGATTTTTTTTCTGGAGGAATTTACGGCATATCTAAGACTGTGGTGGCTAAATTCCCACCTAAAACTTGAAAAACGAGGTTTGTCAAAGCAGGCCACAAAAGTTATGCGGGCAATCCATCTGGTTAAAACGTGAACATGGAAAAATTGCTTGGCAGTGGATATAGCAACTCTGACAGAGAGCAGTGAGGGGGTGCAGTTCATAGGAGCAAGTTGGTAATTGTGGTCTACACCAGCTGCCATCAGGATGGACAGGGTTAAGCTGAGTCTTCAAAACAAATTAAGTTTAAATATGATCTTCATGTACCTGCTTACCCCTGTGCTCATAAATTAAAGCCTGGGGTTTTTCCCACTTTGATTCTTAGGAAGCATTAATTAGACAGCACTCAAGTAGAAGCGTTGCTGTTCTTCACATATCATTTCAGAGACCTGTCGACAGTGATATCTGAATGACAAGTGGAAATGAAAAAAATCATTAGCTGGAAGGAGCATGAGACTGGCAATTAAGTTGTTATTATTGAATGTGAACATTGCAGTGGGTTCCGAAGCCCCAGATGGCAGAAGGGAAGCACAGGCTCAGGGACTGTGTGAAAACATTCCAGGTAACCTCAGAGAATTCACTGTCTGCAAATTGCTTCCCTCCAGTAAGTACATGGTGATACTGCAGCTTTGCTGTGTTTTCTGAAATGAATACAGGAAAAGCACTTACGAACCCACTATTTCTGCATGCCCAGGTTGCTGGAAAATAAGTGAGAGGAAGAGTGGGTTTTGTCCTTTTTAACTTGTCATCTCCAAGATTAGAGTCTTTCAACCTCACAATCTCATAAAGTGCCTCTCTGACAAACTTAAAATAAAAGCATCTTTTATGTGGCCTAACTTGATACCTATGATAGGAATCTGAAGTCCTTGACTTAACTGAAATTGAAAAAATATATTAGTTGGCCAAAGGAGTCCAAAGATCGGGCTGGGCTGGAGGTGACAAAAGACACCAAGGAAGGCAAGCTGCAGGATGCATTTTCAAAATTTCAACAGCCTCTGTGGTCGGTCAAGCATAAAAATACAGGCCATCCTTCTCATGCTGGCCTCGCACAGCTACAGCTGATATTTCCATGTGGAGAGCTGTGCCACAGGTCCCTGACCTTGTCAGCTCTCATAAGCCCAAGCGAGTCTGGGTGTTGTGAATACGTGACCAGCAGAGCTCTGAGGAAGCCAAATCTGTATTCGGGGTTTGCTCCTGGGCCTGTGCTCAGTCTCTGCCCCACAGAGGAGTTCACAGCCACCACCATCCTACTTGAGCTGGAGCTTGCTGTGGAACTAAGGCTTGACCCCAGTCCAAGCTAAGGCTTTGTGCAATAAAAACTGAAAGTTAATATTATCTTCTAGGCAAAAGCCCAAAGTGGAGTTTCAGAGATATGGTGGAGTTACCAGACTGTGCTACATCAGCTCCAAACAGGCTGAGTGCTCCTTCCTGCTCCGTGCCAGGGCTGAGCTGAACCTCACTGGTACAAATCTCAGTGCTCAGTTCGTGGGAACTCATTAAATCCCTGTAATTCTATCATCCCTACAAGTCCTATTTGATCACACTCTGCCAATTAAAAATGCATCTTGTTTTCCCGAGATAATTTATTTTTTGACATCCCTTCCTCAGACCAGTGCCACATTTCATTACAGAAGTGGTTACACTTCAGTGCTGGACATTCCTTAATTATGGACTCACACATGCATGGAAAACTAAGGACATCTCTTCAGGTCAGGGCTCCTACACTGAGTCTGGGTCAATAGATGCTGTGTCAAGTCTCTACTATCCCCAGAGGAGATGTCATTGTTTCTCAGCTGGCACATTTCAATAATTCATGACAAAACTGGACAGAAAGGGAAATGGAGGTGGCAGTGACTTAAATCTTACTCGCTGAAGAAGCAAACAGTTTTCCTCATGTCCTTCCTCCTTATGCCATGAGCACAAAGTATCACCACCCTTTCCAAAATTCCTCTATGTACAAGAGGACAGCCATCAAGTCCTTTCTCCTTTCTGGCGAGGTCCCAGCAAAGGAAGAACCTGGAGCTGTTGGAGCAAGACCAGAGGATGCAGAAGGATGATCAGAGGGATGGAGCAGCTCTGCTGGGAGGAAAGCCTGGGAGAGCTGGGATTCTTCAGCCTGGAGAGGAGAAGCTCTGGGGTGACCTCATTGTGGCCTTCCAGGGCCTGAAGGAGCTGCAGGAAAGATGGAGAGAGACTTGAGACAAGGGATGGAGTGACAGGACAAGGGAATGGCTTCAAACTGATAGAGGGCAGGGTTAGATGGGATATTGGGAAGGAATTCTTCCCAGTTAGGGTGGGGAGGCCCTGGAACAGGGTGCCCAGAGAAGCTGTGGCTGCCCCTGGATCCCTGGCAGTGTCCAAGGCCAGGTTGGTCTGGGCTTGGAGCAGCCTGGGATAGTGGAAGGTGTCCCTGTCCATGGCAGGTGTGACACTGGATGAATTTTAAGGTCCCTTTCCACGCAGGCGATTCTGTGGTGCTGATTGACTCTCTTACATCAACACTCCACTGTGGCTCTGAAACCAAAATCATCCTTGGCAAAATTCGGCTTCAACTGAGGCACAGGGAGCTAATGCACACTTCTAATAACACACACTTCACTGTGTTTTGGGATGCTGAAATGATAATAGAGGTTTCAGGAATCTCAGTACTACCTGCTAAAAAAAAAAAAAAGGGACTTAAAGGAATTCTGCTCAGTCTTAATTACATCACACAGCTCTGATGCTGTGATCAGCCAGAG
>NW_008236442.1:5138730-5154105 GCF_000691975.1 Corvus brachyrhynchos | reverse complement strand
TTTTCTAAGTGAGACTGGAGTTGCTCAAGTTCTAAAGCTGGGCGGCTCTGCCTTTGCTTTTAATTAAGTGCTGATTGTCTCAAATGCGAGAAGGCGCGTACGGGAGCTCGCCCCCAGCTCGGGTGTCGGTGCGGATCTGGCGTGTTGGTTTAAAACAACCCCCGCACCACGCCGGTGAAGCCTTGTTGAAAAGCTTTTTCCTTTTCCTCTCGAGTGATTATATCGCTCTTTCTGCACGTCCCTCGCGGCCGCTCAGGTTTGACCAAATCCTGGCGAACGCGGAACTTTCCCTCAGCCCGGGGAGAGCAGACCGAGCTGGCCGCGAAGTTTCAGCGGTGCCTCGGTGTCTGGCACAGCCGCTGCCTCCGCTCTCCCTCCGCTCTCCGCAGCCGCCTCTGCAGGGTTCGCCTGCTCTGCTGTTCATCCTCTAACCACCGATCTGCCTTCCCTCTTGCAACTTTATTTTCATGGTTCACACCTTGCTGGGTGCGAGCTGCTGATGTCCCCAGCATCGTGATGTGTGACCTTGTTGCCTAGCCAGCGTGGTGCCTGGCTGTGATTGACCTAAATCCAAGCACCATTTTGTTGAATGTGTCGGAAGGAGATCAGCCCGTTCCTGATGGGAAATGATCCAGCAATAGCCTTGGGTGGGAACTGGTTAGTCAGGATTACCTTACTGGTGCCGCTGACACACGCACAGAATCAATACTGATTTTTAGCTGTCCTCAAAGTGCTTGTTTTACGGAAAGAATGTCAGTGTTTTTATTGTGGGTGCAAAAAGAAAAACCAAGACCTTATGAAGGACAAGAAACTCTCCAAAGTATTGACTGCTGTATTTTGCGAGAGAAACTTGAACTGTAGCTTAAGCTGCATGCCAGGCTTGTTCAGTGATGTATTTTTAAAATGTGTATGGGAAGTTTTGAACAAAATACTAAAATCAGGAATGGAAGTGCTGAACTTGCAGACACTGGAAGTGTGTTGATACCCCATGTGGAATTGTTCCAGAAAGTTGTTTATTATGCAAGAGACTTTCCATAGTAATCTGGCAAATGCATTTGTGAAAGCATTTGAGGGAAATGCTTTGGTGAAGGTGTTTAGTTCTTGCCAAAATGCTGCCGAGTTGGTGTTGGGGCTGCAGAGTGCTGGGAGCTCCGTCCTGCCACGCTGGCTCTTCCCTGTTTCTCAGGGCTCCCACAGCATGCACGGTACTTCTGCTGTTCTCTCTTACTTTTGGCGCTGCCTTGCACTGCAGGGGATGAGCTGCAGGCTTGGAGCTGGAAGCAGTGGTGTTTTCTGGGAATAAAGCAGTGGGAGCTGCTGCTCGGAGCACAGGATCTGCAAGCTGGCAATGGCAGTGGCTATGGGGTTTTCCCCGAGTGGGTTTTGTGGATGGCACCTCAGTGAGTAGAACAGGTAGAGGTTGTCTAGCTGATCTGAAACTTGTTTTTTTCTGTGTTAAGGAAGTTAAACCACTGGAATTTTTGTGGTCTGGAGCTGCTGTGGGGTGGTGGCAAGCTCTGTCTGGTTCGTGACTCCTGTAGCCCTGGCACTCACTCAGCTCCAGTGCTGGTGACCTAAGTTGGGGTCCTGTCCAGAAATCCGAGCGTGCATCCAGCTGGCTGTACACCCTGCAAATCCTCGAGCTGGATGTGATATATGGACCTACCTAAACAACGTGTTCTTTAAATTCCTGGAGATCACGTCACCGTAGCTAAGGAGCGATGCCGTATTTTTCTGTCACTTTCCTATTATGCTTCTCTTGGAGTTTCCACCCACAAACAAATGCTTCCAGCCACTTGTGCAGGGGCGGTGGTTTTGGTTGGTTGTTTTTTCTGAGCAAGCCTCGCTGTCTTTGATGTTGTTTATGTTTATGTTCTTGTGGTGTTTCTTGTGGGAATTTTCCCATTGCAATACCACAAGAACATCTTAATGTTGTTGTGATACAGCAACAGGAGGCTTCTGCAAATAGATTCAATCTTTTTACTGTTCTTCCTGGAAGAGGCTGAGTCTTACAAGTGACATAAGCCAGTGGTTTTATATGTATGGAAGTGATTATCAGGATTTACTTTGACACCAGAAGACACAGATTAACAGCAGTCTGCAAACAAGATTTTTTGTGTATTTACAGCGGTGTGAGGCTGTGTCTGAGGAGCCAGCAAGCCTGCAGGGAGAGGGAAGTTATTAGTGATGAGGAATGACTGGGACTGGAGGTGAGTATCCCTCCTGACTTTGGATGACTTGAGAAATAATTACAAGCCTGGTCTTGGTTTACTAGAAAATCAAGGAAAATGGGAAGTTTGTTCATCTGTAATTTTTGTGTGTATCAGTTTTCATCCTCCTTGGGGCTAGGTCAGTCTTGTGCTATCAAATACAGAACCTCCCACTTCATATTTGGAAACCAGGGAACACTGGATTAGAGTCCCCTGGGATGCATGCACGCATTGAGGTTGAACACTGCTGAAGGTGCAAGTGATGAGAAATGATTTTTTCAAGGGACTTGTATGATGAAAGCGTTGCTTGAGCTCATGTTGTGCATGGGTGATGTCAAGATGACTTGAATGGCAACATACTCTGAAATCAACTCTTTGAAGAAGCTTAGGAACTTAATGTTTTGGTTTTTCAAAATGTGCCACAGAAACTGGCTCTGGAAATGCACTTGCCTTGGTGCTCTCTTGCTGCTGTCCTTAAAATTTATCTGCAGTGACAGCAATTATTTTCTCAGGTATTTTTGTTTGTTTTGTTTTGTAACTCTACAGCTGAAGTTTCCCTCTCTCAGCCAAACCAGGGATAGTTCAGTCAGTGATTATCCCACTGAAAAACAACTGGAGTGGAGAAAAATGAAATTGGAAGAGCTGTAGTTCTCTCCTGTGCCAACATCTCCACCTTTGATTTAGTGAAGCTATTTAGAATTGTAGCCCAAACTTTTGAGTGGAGATTTGATGATCCACATTTTATAGGATGTGTAGAAGGAAAATGAGCTACAGGAAAAAATTAAATAATTATCAGTGATACCTTGTAATGTGCCTCAGCCAGGAAAGGATTAGGTAAAGGCTGCAGGTTTGCATAAGCTGAGAAGTGCTTTTCTGATTCAGTGCTCAAAAAGCCACACAGAAGTTCTCTTGTCCACTGAGATAGATGAAAACCAGATCAAAGTTGATGGCCTTTTAAACAAAAGTGTATCCAGGAGAGCACTTTTGAGGTAATAAAAGTGGGAAGGGGGGAAAAAAAGCTTTGACTACAGTCAGCTGAAATTTACTATATATAGATTTATTGTTTTAATGTGCTGTCTAATACAAAGAAAAGACTTAATACAAAGTGAGGGGAAGTGGCAGGAGTTCAAAAATCTTATGGATTCTTAGTCTTGTATTTGAAGACTAAAGGTGGTGGGCAGCTGATGAAATAATGGATCTAGTTGGTATTTTCTTAGTGTAAAGTTAAAATCTGCATGTTGAAATTTGGTCTGAGAAAATACCAGTTGAAATGTGGGTCATAGTGTTTATATATGGCATTGGCTTTATTTTGAAGGAGCAGTTAGTCTTGTACCCCTGAAGTTCCACTTTTTAGATGTAATAAAGTATAATAATATTCCTTAAAATAAGTAATACATTTGGCGGAGCTGATGTGGGAATTTTTCCTAAATTAAAACATCCAGATATCTTTCTCTTGAAAAATATATGTGTTGAGCAAGATAAAGAGTAATAAACTGGCAAAGGTGTTGCATTTCAGCTGAGGGAAGCAGCAGTGGGAGCTACTGAAGCTGTGTTTAGCCCTGGACAATGCCACCTGCAGCTCGTGCTCTTCTGGAGAAACTCATTTAATGCAAACAGCCAGAATTTGAAACCTGGACATGTGTTTTGGTGTTTTCTTAATCCTGGTTGCACACAGGAGGAACTTTATCTGTGTGCTTAAACTTTATCATGAAGTGCTTAAAGCTGGGAGTGCGGAGCTGCCAGGGTGGGGACCCCCAGGAAATGAGTTGTGGGCTGTAAAAGGCTTTGGAGTGAGTGGTAATAGGAAGAGAAAAACGGGGATGACCAGACTTGGCTGGGAGGGTTCTCTTTGTCAGCCAGTTCTTGGTTGCTGGAAAATCCAAATCGTGCATTTCTGAGCTGCAGTTTGAGGGGGAAGACAGACATGATGGCAAGGAGCAGATGAATAGGTGTGAGCAGGAAGGAGCTTAAAAAATCCTTTTGCAAGTGAAATCTGACTTAAAAGACAGCACCACCAACCTCCCTGAGATCCTGGGGAGCCGTGTGCTCCCTGATACGCTGCAATTCCACCAGCTGAGGGTGGAGCAGGGCTGCTGCACTGCCCCTCACCAGGTGTGTGAGCACCTGCCTCTGCTTTGCTGATCCCAGCTTCTTTGCAGAAGGAGTCCAGAATGGCTAAACTGCTTCAGCTGTTACAGATTAGTCCCTCCACACCGGGTTTAAATGAAGAAAACTAAATAAAGCAGTTTTTAACCGTAGTAAGTGACTTGAGTAGTGCTAGGGAAGCTGTGGAGTCTGAACCTGTTCTGCTGGAGTGAGGGATGATGGACACAGCACTGGAAGAGGCACAGGTATGGGCAGGTCTCCTGCCTATTCCTATAGATCCATTCCTATATCCTGTTCCTTTGGTTTTGAGCTATATGGTTGAGGAAAGACACACTTGTACATTCAGCTTTAACAGAGAAGCGAGAAATCCTGAATTTTACTGTAGTTTCAAAGGAGTGGTTTGAGCCTCTTTGAAATTTTATGGTTAAATCCAGATTTCTTTGCCACCAGCACTATAAGTAGTAATGAGCTACCCTGGTATTAACTATTCTAAAAATGCTCCTCCCACTATTCCTGTTTTTTGTGTACTGACTCATTAAAAAAAAAATCCTACTGCCTTTCTAGCACTGCTGAAATCACAGTGCCATGTTCCTGATGTGGGAAGCATATTTCACTTGAATAGGCCTTGACAATTCTGAGGAGTAGTACTGCTCAACATGTTCAGGCCTTTTGTGAAATCTAAAATATAATAAATTACAGCTGTTTGGAGCTGTAAACCTCTCGTTGGAGTAAACTGGTGGGGAAAATCAACTGGTTTTCCACAGTGTGGCTTAATGTGAAGCATGTCCAGCATCACTTTTGCTTGTGCTGAGGTCAGGACAGTAATTTCCAGTGTACTCCAGTACTTGACTACATAAGGAGCAATTCCTGTCTAATCCAATTCAGGGTGGATCAGTAAATGATAAATTCTGTTTAGCTTGCAAGCATACAGATTTTCATAGTTCATTTGCAGAAGGATCACGCATCTCTGCATTTGAAGACATTCCATTTGTTGAAGTTGGCATCTCTTCACGTTCCTGGTAAAATGTGCAAGATGAAAAATACTGTTTTAATGACATATTGCTGTGAGGCGTTTTGTAGGGAGAAACCAGGAAATTCAACTGGTTTGGTTGATGCAGAAACCACCGTTTATTTCCCTGGATATCGCAAAATGTTTTGATTTTATCCTCTCTTCCTAAAGCTCATTGCAGTCACCTGGGTGTGTCTGTCCTGCCTGTCCATCTGTCCTGCTACTTGAGGATAGTTGGTTTCTAAACCCACGAAAACAGGGTCTGGTTTTGCCAGAGTGAGTGGGGGAGATACTTGATTTTTAAGAGATGCTGGAGCAGGTAGGAGCCCTTGGTGGTCCTGGGTGGAGCAGCTTTTACATCAAAAGCTCCTGACTAAAATATCAGTGGTTTCCTGCAATGACTTTTTCTTCGTTTAACAGGAAATTTTTGGTGCCTGCTGCTTCAAGTGTGGTGCAGGTTGTTGTGTGGGCAAAGCAGAGTGGGAGGAAAGCTCTCTGCAGCACCCTGGGTTATTTATTTAACGTCTCAGCCCAGTGTGTTGGTTGGTGTAAGATGTAAATGGCAATAAAAAGAAAAGGCTGTTATGTGCATGTTTGCTTTCCCAGGATCATTTATAAAGCAGGGGGTAAGTGGTAGCATTGCTGCCAGGTCACTGCTTGACTTGGCCCTCTTTACCTCTGAAGTTTGTGTGCTCAAGGATCAGGCTGCTGGACAATGAAACAGTAACAATGACACGTGTTTGTTTCACTTTTTAAAAACAAATGCTCTAAAGAAACAGGGTGAAGAGCCATTAGTATCTACGCTGACATGGGTGCATTCCTTTCCATTGTTAAGATCAGTAGAAGACCCAAAATTTCCTTAATCAGTCCTTCATCTGCACAGTTTGGGCATTGAAGTGCATGTTTTTAGCAGTGTGCACCTTCTCTGGATAAAGATTTATTGATGTTACAGAGCTGTTGTGTTTGTGTGTGTGTGTCAGTGGTGTATGAAAAACATCTGTCTGCACATTGAGCTTTCTACCCCACAGAAAATGTTTTGTTGTCTTAGACTCAAGATCTCACCATTGATCCTAAAAGAAGGAAGATGTGCTTCTGTTTACTTGCCCAAACGTCTCCTTGCTAAAAGTGCTGGAAGTTGGCTGACTAAATTCATGCTGTAAACTTCAGTTTCGTGTGTCAGAGCTGAGTTCCAGTTTACCTGGACCTGTCTTAGCCCAGGGCTGCTGCTCACAGCCCCCAGGAGCTCTGTGCCGTCGCTGCCTGGCTGCAGGGGAAATGCACTTGAATGGGTTTTTTTCCTTCTTGACAAGATGAGGAGCAGCAGCTGCTCATGTGTAACCCTTTCCCATTCTTGGGCACTGGCTTGTCTGTTTTCTACTCTTGACTAAACAGGAGTTAGCTTTTGTCTTGGAAGGAGCTAAATTAATCTAAACCAGAGTTATTTTCCTCTTCTGCCCCGTTTTTGAGGGGCTGCATTCTCCCACAGCACTATTCCTCCTCTCATTGATTATCTCGCATCTTTCCTGGTCGAAAAATCCTGTTGAAATTATAGTGGAAAAAGCAATGAAGCCTTACAGAGGACTGGCAAACTATTTGTAGAATCAAATACAGTTCTTGAAGTGGTTGCATACACATGGTAGTTTTCCTTTTAGTTGTGGAGCTTAATCTGTTTATAGATCTTGCAGTTTTTCAATTTCTCACTGTAATTTTTGTAGCTATTTGATTCTGAATCTCACATTGACTATTTTTGTTATTGTATTGCTGAAGAAAATAAAAATTGCTGTGGCCCTGGCAAAGAGCTGTGTTTCTAATGCTTTAAAAGCTGTAGTTTATAGTCTCCTTGAGCATCTCTTTTCCTTGATAAGCTTAAAATGTAAACAGAAGAGGTATTATATCTCAGAGTGCTGCTCTTCTGCGACTGTTAAATGAAGGATAAGTAGAGTTTCATCCACTCTTCTCCAGGAATAAGAGATTGTGGATTTTGCTTGGCACTTTGTTCTGTAGCAGGTTCTTCCCCCCCACATAAATGTGGTTCACACACTAAAATCCAGAGATGAGAAGGTTCCAGTATTTCATCAGGTGCACTTGGAGACTGGAAAGTTGTTCTGCAGATCTGTCCTCCTACAAAACAGCTGGAATAAGTTGAACCTTGATGAAGAAACACATCATCCTCTTCAGAAGCACAGCCCTCGGAGCCCCCGGCTGGAGAGGGGAGTGGTGCCAGCCCTTGTGGTGTTTGCTGAGCCCTGAGCTGGGTGTTTGACACCACTGGAAGTGGTGATGGCGGCATTTGGGTCCTCTCCAGAAGGCACTGAGATGAAAGAAAGGATTTTTCTGAGCTTTTTTTCAAATTTTCTTCAGCAACTGCCAAGAGGACTGGAGTGTCTCTCTCCTGTTTGTTATTCATTCAATTCCCAGCTCCGATGGAACTTAAATCAAGCCTGCTGTAAGCCCTTAAGGCTTTGACCTTGTCCCTATCATGCCCGTGATACCCTTGAGTAGGCCCATTGTGGGTGGATGGGTTTGTTTTCAGATGGAGAATCTGAACAGCTCTCAGTGGGTCTGTTTGGTGACTGGAATGGCTGTTGTTTATACTCCTCTCTAAAGCTCTTCTGCTTCAGAAGTACCACAAAGCAGCTTCTTCGTAGTCAGGCTCCACTTAGAGATGTGAAATAATCTCTGGCTCAGAAGCTGGGCTCACTGTGCCACTCCCCAAGTCATGCAAGGGAAGCATCGAGGAAAACAAACATGGAACATCTCCACTATTAAACTGTACGTGACTTTTCCTGGACAGATGGTTTTTTGGGAGGGGACTTGGGTTGTTTTTTTTTGCTTCTTTCCCCAGTAAGAGGGCAGAATGACTCATGAAGTGCCTGTCCCAAGTGTAAGTTAACCTGAGCACTGTTTGCTGTAACTTGCTGAATGTTCTTCAGGGTTCAGAAAGTTGCATAAGCTCCTTATCTGGAGTTAAGCAGCTTAAGGAAGTTGCAAAGCTCCACCACCTCATGTTGAGCTGTTTTAACACCATCCTCTCTTCCCCCAGCATCTGAACATCCTGATGTTACAGATTTTGATAACCTGTGTAGCTAACTGCTCGCGCCTCTGGGCCACCCTGAAAGAACAAAAGGCTCCCAGACCTTTGCATAGCTGTGGATGTAAAATAAAAACACAGCAGTAAAAGATGTGAAAGTGATAGAAAATAGTGGTAAGGTTTGGGATTAAACCTGAAGTTTTCTCCACTCTGTGCTTGTTCTGAGACGGACTCTTGATTACTTAATGCAGAATAGGCATCGGTTCTGATCTGGGTCTTTGAATCCCTTTAATTCCTCACCTGGTACCTGCTAACTTTTTGGGAACTTAGGGTGTTGTTACAGTAGGTGTTTCCAGCCTGAAAAAAAATCGCATGTAAGTCTTAAACTTAGAAATCCCTAATGACACAGCTGTACTCCATTGGTGTCCGAGGATGTTCTCTGTCCAGCAGATAATAGTCTAGAGTGACGTTTTTTAGAGAACCAGACTTGGAGTTTTTATCTGGAGCATACAACAACATCCAGGATGTAAAAATGACAATTTTTTTGCCTGCAGGTAGCCTAGCAAAATAAGGAGAGAAGGAAAATAGCCTCCTCTGTCCTGATGTTCCTTTACAATATTGTAACAAAGGCCATATTCTCCCAGCTCCTGGCTCCCTGTAGCAGGGAGAGAGGAATCAGCAGTTCCTCTGTATTTTCAGAAAAATGTTGAAGTGCATTATTCCCCAGAATAAGCACTGCAGACAGTTAAGTGCCTGTAGTTCTAATGCAAATTTCTTTTCATTCTAGATTGGTAAAGATCCACGTTTTTCCTTTCCAAAAGGCTCAGCAGCTTGTCCAATAAGCCTAATTAAAGGTGTTAATGGACATTCCATTCTCGGATTGATTTATTCCTGTGCTTCCTGGGAAATAGCATTGCAAAGTGATTTGAACTGGTTAAGTGGCACCTGTGAAAAGGGGCTGAGATACAAGCAAGGATGGCAGCAGAGAGCTGATGTGGTTTTCTTACTTTCACAAAAGAAATGTTAATGTTGCACTGATGGAAAACCCATTTACTCTTTACTTTTGTGAAGTTTAACTGGTAATGAACTTAAAGAGAATCCCAGAATGGTTTGGGCTGGAAAGGACCTTAAAGCTCATCCAGTGCCACCCCTGCCATGGGCAGGGACAACTTCCACCATCCCAGGCTGCTCCAAGCCCCAATGTCCAGCCTGGCCTTTGGGACTGCGCCAGGGATCCAGGGGCAGCCACAGCTGCTCTGGGCACTCTGTGCCAGGGCCTCTCTCCAGATGCAGGAAACTGAAGTTTTGGGCACACTTGTTACTTGTAATTTATCTGGTTCCTTGCAAATCCTCCTGAGGGATGCATTATTCTGATAAATTCCATGTATTCTCTCTGCATTGTGTGGAGGATTTCTAAAACATCAGGCCCTTTGTTTCACTGGGATATGTTTTACATACCTGGGGCTTTTCTGGCTAAAAGGGGTTGGTACTTCTAGAAACAAAATCCCAGCAAGGCTTTATCATCAATTGGCAAAGCTCTGTGATTGTGTTCTTCCTCTCCATCATGTCCAGTATTTGGAGATCCATTTAATATTACAGGAAAGTGAAAGAAGTCTTGAAAGTCTCCTTTAATATTAGGCTCTGAAAAATCCTGCTTCCCAGGTTCATTGTGGTCAGGTGAATTTAATGGTCTGCTCAGTCAAGAAAAAAAGGCTCCAAAAGCCTTCGTAGAATTAAAATTCCTTTCTATGAGTCAAAAACACGCATTGCAGGCACAGCTTTGAGTACTCTTGTGCAAAGTTTTTTCGTGGATGTTTACACTTGGTTCTTGCGTTGATGGCACCACTTCAAGCCAGGCAGAGTGTGTTCTTTAAGGCTCTGTTTCAGCACAAAGCTTTTCACCTTCACTCTGCTGTACAGTGAAGGATGCAGAGGTGTCCCAAATATTTTAGCAGCTGCATCATCTTTTGGGCCATGTGTAACAGATGTGACTACTCAAGTTTTGTGTTCAGCTTAGGATAACTTTTTCCTGTGAGGAAGGTAAGAACCCATCCAGTAGGTGTGTTGACACACAAGTATCTAGTCTTCAGAGAGGATCTTTCCTCCTGATGACTCTCCAGAGAAATGAAATGCAGAGGATGTGGAGTTTTGTGGGAGGATCTGGAAAGAGTTAAGGATGCTGCCCTAGATCTGAGGGGTTAGGAAGAAGTATTAGGTAGGACTGTGCTTCAGCACAGAAAAATACAGATTTAGTGGTGGATTGGATTTGTGTAGCACATCTCTAGGCTCTGTTTATAAAGGACCTCTGGTGTCTTCTGGCCTCTTCCTTCCTTTCCTGGCTCAAAACACAGGACTGTTGTTAAACCATATAAACAGTTTCCGCTCTGTGCTTTAAATCAAGGTGGTAGTGGATCTTGCTAAAGGGAGTAAAGCAGCTTTGTGTGCCTGTAGCCCACTGCAGAAGGGCTGAGCTCTCTGGTTCAGTGGGTTTATTGGTTTTTAAAGAATTATGAATTTAGTTTGAGGTCATTTCTGGAAAAGCACTTTCTCTTGGTCTGCAGTACACGATTAATGGTGAGAGCAATGCCGAGTGCATTAAGACATGAAGTGAACCTTGGAGATCTGAAAGAAAAACAGCATCTTCTCAGGCCTGGGGCTTGTTGCTGCTTTCCTGTTAGACATGGTGCAAAAGAATTGTTACTTTTGAGGGAAAGTGATATTTGGGAAGTGGAGATTTTTGGTTAGTAAAGCTCCCAGTGTAGGTTTTCTGGAGATGGACTTCAAACTCGCTTTGGTGCCATGAATAACCTCACAAGAATATCATCATCATTGTTATTATTATTATGAAATAAAGCTCCTGAACCTCAAAAATCAAATTTGTGTTCGTTTCTCCATCCCCCTCCGTGGGCTCTCCGCATCACCCTTCTGCACATTTGTTTTCCTGCCAGGGCTTTTTGGCTCTTGTTACTCTTTAATACTTTACAAACCAATTAACCTCTCTGCCCATCTTCTTTTCCTTCCATGTTTTTCAGGCCTTTGTCAGACAGAGATTTCCTAATTTGAATTTAGTTCCTAAGTCAAGAAACTGATTTTTTTTTTTTTTTTTTAAGTACTTTAGATACTCTTAGGTTCATCACCACTGAATGTTATCTCAGTGCAGCTCTCTGCTCCTTCCACTTTTGTTTGGGTTTTGGGTTTGTTTGTTTTTTTTTTTTTTAAAACCAAACTTACCCAGCAAAGCCAGTGCATCGCATCTAACCTTGTACTGATATTTAAAGAGATCTTGTTAAGTAATTTAAATACTTGGTTGGGTTTTTTTGTCCCTGAAAGTGAGGCCTCATTACGTGGGGAGGATGAAAGAGGTGTTCCACGGTTGTTTGGCCGAAAAACCTGGTTCTTTCTTTACTGCTTGTGGTGGATCAGCCATATTTGCATTCGTTAATCTTGGGATAGACTGTAACATTCATCTTTTAGTGTCAGTGGAAGAAAACTCAGTGGAATTTAACCTCTTAATTTCTGCTTTTTCCAAATTATGGTCTTATGCTGAGACTTGGTGTCCTGGAGATACAAGGAACAAAGATACCCAAATAATAATTAGAAAATCGAGATTGCACAAAACTGAGATTAACTTCCCTTTCCTTTCCATCCCAGGGATCTGGGTACTGTCCTCCTCCAGCAGTGAGTTAATGAAGCAAACATGTATCTAAACTGATGCTGGAATTAAGTGGATTAATGAAGGGGAGCAGGGGTGTGGGGAGCCGAACAGAGAGAAAGTGAGGAGCGGAAAGAGGTGGCGAAGTGTTCATTAAAATGAAAATAATAATTTTAAAAAATTATGGTGTTCTGCGGTATTCATAATAACCATAAAGTGGTTTGATTCTCTTGCTCTCCTGTCATGTGCAAGCCACACTCATCCACTGAACATCTCTGATGGTTTTCTCATGGTCTGCAGTGGGCTTTGTTCTGCCTCCTGGCCGGGTGGTTTTTCTCTCAGAGTCTCATTTTTTGATTAATATCTGTGCTGCTGGTTTGAAATTTGGCTGAAATGCAGTATTTAAGTTTTCAGGCAATGTCTCATAGTTTCCTTTGTAAAAAGGAAAAGAGACTTTTCCATAAAAATATTTGAGCATTTTACTGCTATTCATAGGAGAGGAAACTCTCTCAGGCTGAAGAACTTTTTCAAGTGAAACTTCACAGACATCAATGCAGATTAAGCTGCCTTGGTCTCAAGTAAGAAGTAGAGGGGGGAAAAAAGTGCTGAAGTGGGTTCAGCTCTAACCATTCAGCTGTAACTTTGAGCTTTTCTTTCCTTTCACATCAGTGCTCTGTGCTGTAGGGGATTATTTTCCTGCATGTGACTTGGAGGGAGATAATCACAGACAGGATAGATTAAGGGTACCTGTGGCCATATCTCCCAAAGCTCAGTTCCTTGCTGAAATTGGTGACTATTTCTATCAAGCTCCTCCATTCCCAGGTTTTTTATATATATATAT
Organism: Corvus brachyrhynchos; assembly: GCF_000691975.1. Taxonomy (NCBI): domain Eukaryota; kingdom Metazoa; phylum Chordata; class Aves; order Passeriformes; family Corvidae; genus Corvus; species Corvus brachyrhynchos. Next base: position 5,141,256 of record NW_008236442.1, on the reverse strand, counting down.
ATATATATATATATATATATATATATATATATATATATATATATATATATATATATATATATATATAAAAAACCTGGGAATGGAGGAGCTTGGAAGAGGCTGAGTGAAGCTGTATACAAAATGTAAATTTCACATTTTTACCTGTATTCCTCTTATTTGCTTCCCCACTTGAAGCATCTATCCCATTTTTGTCTCTTGGTTTATTACTTCTTGGGAAGTAATTGTTCTTTTGGGGTTGCAGAGAGATAAAACATCTCCTTACCTGTTGCATGTTGGGCTGTAAACAAATGGGATGCTGGAGCATCAATTTTATGTCAGCTTTGGTCTGGGAAGTTTCAGTGATGTTGGTCAAGAGGAAACAAATGTATAATGTAATAATAAAATACCAAATTCACACCGTGTGTAAGTGTACCAGAGGAGCCATGTAGAGGACAATCATCAGCCTTTGAGTCCTGTAATACATTTATTTGTTTGAGTTTTTGATGGATTAGACTCTCTAATGTTAAAAACCTCAAATAAAACCAACCCAGCCATCAGACCTGTGCAGGGTAGCGGGGAAAGGCTGTCCTGTCTTGCTCCAAGTAAATTGGCCAGAAAAGTCTGCATTAAAATGCATTATTAAAGAGTTTAAAATCTGCAATCTTAGAGCCTTTCTCCATTTAAAAGCCAGGTTGAGGCCAGGCCTTTGTGGGAAGCCCCAGTGCCGTGGTGGCGTTTGGGTGGGAGAGGTGCAGGTTCTCATCCTCACATCTGTTAGGAATTATTTAATTTCCACTGGAAACAAAGAAGTAACTGTACTGCTTTTTCTGGAAAATTCCTGCCTAGTGCAATGCACAGGTCATGTTTTAAGGCTGGATTGGGTATTTTAAAGATGTGGTTGTGTATGGGGGTTTCTTCCTGTATTGAGTTGGGCATAGGACAAAAATACCATTTAAATTGAATACATTTTCTTGTAGGCACTTGAGCATTAATGAGTCCTGGAAGGAGGAAAGAGAGGGTGAGAAAGAAGAGATTTTTCTGCAGTTGTCTATTATACATAATTAGACTGCTACAAATACATATATATATTTATGTCTCTGTAAATACCTGTGTATGTATGTGTAGGTAGCAACACCTTTTACTGTTTCACCTCAAAAGTCTCTTGGGTTTTTCAAGCCTAAAGTGTACTGACTGTTTAATTTGTCAGCTCTAGAGGTATTCAGCGCAGAATGATTTTTCTCGTATGTTGCAGTTTAAATTGTCAGTGTGAGGGAGGTTTAGTGGGTTGGAAATGTTGTTTCTGTCTGCTCTGATTGAGTCTCTGAGTCTCTCCTGTAGTGAGAGGGACCAGGCAGGCGGGAGTGCTCATTTTGATGAGGATTTTTGGGACTAAGAGCAATAATATTTGTTATAGAGAGCTCTGAAATTCAAAGTAACTTCTTCCTTAGGAGAAGTTAAACACAGGGTGCTGCTGATGTAAATTTTGGTGCATTTGGATGTGGAGAGTATTTTTGTGTTGAGTTTTACATTCTTTTAAGTTGAAGAGTAATATTGTCAGCACTTTTTAAGTGGGTTGACTGCACTACTGTTTGTGGCATATAATGGGCTGCCTGTGGTTGGTTTTTTTGTTGTTTCACTTTTAATTTGTTTTAAATCTTCGTGTTGGGAGGGAGTTGAGGAGACGCTTCAGATTTGTGTCGGATTTTTTGGTTCTGTTCATTTAGGTGCTTGTTGGCCTGTTGTCACCCTGTGGCACTTTGCTCCCTGGATGCTTCAGTTCAGCATCTGCCTGAATTTCACTTCCTGGGGTTTGAAGCCCATCTGAGGGGTAGGATCTTGCTGTCCTATGCTGTGATTTTGAGTAGAGATATGAGGGAGAATGGCACATTCTGAAATGTTTGAGGTAGATGGTTTTACTGTGGGCTGTAGCATCGTTGGAAATTCAGCAGCCTCTAAATTTTTGATGAAGAGGGAACTGCTGACAAATTGCTGTAGGTGACCCTTGGAGCCAGGGCAGCCAGCATGGATCAGCATTCCTGGGGCTCCGTGCAGCGATCCATGCGGGCCGTGGATGTTAATTCCGGCTGGGGCACGGCGAGAGGCACGGATCAACTTTGTTCTGGCAAGGAATATCAAAGTGGAATTATGTATGCAATGGAAAGGGATGAGTTTTTATTGGGGCGACCGTGCAGGATGAAAGAGGCTTTTGAAGTTGTGATTTGTAGTGGATGGCACCAAAAGTGCTCTGAAAGAAATGCTGTTATTGGTGCCTCACCAGGGACTGTGTGTGTGGAGAAAGGCTCCGGACATGGCAATGAGAAATGGATCATAAAATATCCTGGGCAGATCCCAGCAGGGTAGGGGGGGATTCTGCCCCTGTGCTCAGGTGAGACCCCACCTGCAGAGCTGCCCCAGCCCTGGGGCCCAGCACAGGGAGAACCTGGAGCTGCTGGAGAGAGCCCAGAGGAGGCACCAGGATGAGCAGAGGGATGGAGAGGAAGGAAAGGCTGGGAGAGCTGGGATTGTTCAGCCTGGAGAGGAGAAGCT
>NW_008236442.1:5074416-5138497 GCF_000691975.1 Corvus brachyrhynchos | reverse complement strand
ACTTGGGGGTTTAGGGCAGCCTGGGACGGTGGGAGGTGTCCGTGCCCATGGCAGGGGTGGCACTGGACGAGCTTTAAGATCCCTTCCAACCCAAACCACTCTGATTCCAGTGGTCACCCTTCTTTTCACGGATTAAATATTGACTTGGCAGCAGCAGCTTCTCCATCCCGAGGCTTCCTGTGCTCCTGGCAGTGAGTCCTGGCGGCCCAGGAGAGTTTGTAACACAAATGCAGATGTTGGAGTCATTCCTCTTATGGAAATATAAATCAGGTCTCACCCTTTCCCCCCACTGTGGCTGCACAAGCCAGAGTTCACCCAACTTCATATTTCATTTTTTTTTTCCCCCCCAACAGCTCTGATTTATTTCTCATAATTCTCAAGCCCTACATTATTTTGAAGTGATTTGTGACATGCTGTCATGTGGGTTCACAGAATTCCTGACCTCTAAAAGTACCTGTCTTGGAAAGCCTGGTTGAAGGTGATGACCCACCTGTGTTATCAAAAGGGTGTCTGGAGTTGGTAGGTTACAGGGGGAGAGCCTCAGGCATGCAAATTGTAGGAACAGGGGCCTGAAAATAACAGAGGAAATATTTGATTTGTGATAGGTCTGGAAAAAAAAATAAAAAATTCTTCAAGTTGATTATTGGCTTGAAATATTGTAATTCCAAGAAAGAAGGAATTAGTGGGCAGAGCACAGGTCATGTCATCAAGGGTGCATTGCAGTTTTAACATTCTTGTGTTAATCAGCAGGGGTTTAATTGCAAGAGGTTGTTTTGCTGTCATGTACCATGGGTTGGGAAGGCATTTAATAATACTGAGGTACAGAGAAATATATCTGTACAAATGGAAATACTTAAAGTAGCAGCTGAAGTTGGCTTTTGGCAGTGACTGGTGAATAGGAATATCTACTTTTCAATGTTATTAACACTTGCAGGGAATCTCAAACTTTTCTCTGTGCTAAATGCACAGAATTCTGGGTTACCACAGGTGAAGAATTATTCCCAAGACACGGCAGCCTGAAAGTATTTGGTTTTTAACATCCTTCCCTCCTGTATGTTTGGGAAGTACAGTTTTGGCACTGCATGAAGGTTTTGCTTGGAGCCTGGCAGTGACTTTGGTGTTAACCAGGCCACGCAAAGTCTGTGTGCAGATGAGACAAGGCAGATTTCCACAGAAATTCGATGTGTGGATGTTTCACTAAGTAATGTAGAAAAGGGCAATATGATTCTGATTTGATTTAATTTAATAGCTGCATTTTGAATTTGAAAAATTAACCTGCTCTGTCAGTGGAACACCTTCAGTGCACCAACACCAAAAACGGTTTCCAGTGGCAGGAACTAAACATGTCACAGGATTTGAGTCACTGTGGTGGGAATTGGCCTTTTAGTGAGTGTTGGATGTGGAGTTGCTGTTGCTTCAAAGACTTACTAATTTTAAATTGTGTCTCATGACTGATTACATGGTGATAGTTTCAAGAGAGTCTGGTAAACATTTCCCAGTAAACTTCGGGAAGAATGCAGAGCTGGTTCTTTGTGAAGTGTTCCCATGGGCATCCCAGGATTGATTGAGCTGAGCTGTCTCCACAGGTGTTGGAAAGTAAAAACCTCTGGCAAGATGTAAAGAGGCTCTCAAGTGGTTGATGCACAGAGTTGTGGAAGGTGATGGTCTTAAAAGAGAGCAGGATTGCTGAGGACTTTAAGATAAACGTCATTCCTCGGTTATTTTCTCTTTGCAACTATGATGCTTTTGTTGAGATGGAATAACTCTCTGGGTACAGGCTTGATGCCATGAAGATTTTTTGCCTTTTCTTTTATACCCCTGTTATACCTTTTTTACAACTTCTATATTCTTAGTGCTTTTTCCCTTACATTCTTGGACTTGTTTGTCAAGCTGAGAGACAAAACATTTTAGAAGCTTCGTAGCTGGGGATCAGTGTGCCCCAGACCCCAAAGTCCTCTCCAGAACACATTCTGTAAACCAAGATAGAACCATCCAGGGGAAGGCTCCTTGGGGAGGGGGGGCTCACTCGAGCCTCTCAGTGGGGAATCTTTGATAGATGTGCTAATTAGTAACACCTATAATGTTGTACCAGATCTTTTGGGGTGTGCATTGCTGTGTGCATGGAGGTGCACTTGACCTGGACGTGTGCACCTAAGGATTCTTAAAATAAATACCAAGGTAAAATCCCTTTTCCCCTTCTAACCATGTTTGACTCTTGATTTTAAGACCAGGAAAAGGCATCAGGCTAAGCTGAGCTAAAGGTTTTTTAGCGGTTGTAGCTCTGAGATGGCAGAACTGCAGATACAGAGTTCAGAAAACCCTGCTGGTGGGTTCAGGGGTTGGAATGTCGTGAGAAATGAGACACAAAAAGCAGAGATGCTCTGTGACACCCAGAGTGGAGAGATGAGAATGTGGAGAGACTGGGCATTCAGTCACTACAAATATTCTTTGCTGCAGTGGGAGAAGGAGGGACTGAAATAAGTGCAGGGCCAGGGAGGATGTTCTGCAGAGCAGAACCACCTGTGTGATCCATGTTCCAGGGAGGTTTGGATCAAGTGCAGAGGATGGATGGGCTGGGCAGGCAGGGGACCATGGCTGAGAGTCGACAGATGCAGCCAGACAGGAGAAGCTGTAATAAAACTCTCCACAGAACAGTTGCTGCTTCTTCCATATTAAGCTGTTGTAAATTAATTTTGTATAAAATGATGCTTTTAACTAGGCCTCTGCTAATGGCACACTGGAGAGAACTTTAATCCTGCTCAGTGCTTGGGAATGGAGAAGTTTCTATGAAAGTTCCTTGCTGGTTTTTGTGCTCGCAGCCCAGCTGGGTCAGGAGGATTTGTCTCCTGTCAGTGCCCCTGCAGGGACAGGAGGCTGAGGAAGAGCCACAGGCACCTCACAGGGGCTACCTGGGAAGCAGCTTCCTAATGAGTGGTGCTGCCATGGAGCCAGGATCTAATGAGATCCCAAAGGAGTTGGAGCAATCACATTTTTCCTTGGAGCACCATTTTAAACTTATCTTAGGAACAAGCCCCAGCATTGCTTAGCAGGTTTTTTAACTCTGTCCTTTGTCTTGCTGCTGTAGCTTTTAACTGGTCAATCCTTTTTTATTGACTGCCTTTCAGGTGTAGTAGATGCATTCGTGTTCCTTTCCAAAGTGTGCTGCCATTGCTGCCTCTGTGCTGGTCAATACTGCCTCTGTGTTTTGTTTCCCAAAGCCTTTCCAATCTCTAACATGAGATTACTCTGATATTTTACTCTGTAGACCTGCTTGGTGTATGATGTCAAACTGAATTAACTCTCTCCTTCAACTGACACAAATCCCTTCTAAATTCTCTTCTTAAACTGGCACCATCTCTGCTTCAGTGCAACCAATAACAAATACCAGTTTGATTTTAATAATTAGTGGTCAGCTCTGGCATTGGACAAGCCTAGCATTGCCTGGATATTTGCAGATACTTCCAGCACTTTTGAGTTGGATTTATCTCAACACAGATCCAGGTAAACTGGGCTGTGTTGGTATTGCAGCAAAATGTGGAGATTACCTGGTATTAGGGAAAAGAGTGGCTTGATAAATCAGGTGCAAATGGAGAACTACCACAGGGCTTTAGTTATTTTTCTTTTGGATTTTCAAAAGCCTGTGTTTGTGACATTTTTCTAATCTTTTTTTTATTGAACATGGAGAGGGAAGTGTGGAGTTTCCATGCAAGGCTGGAATATTTTCATCACGGCACTGGTGCCTTTCAGGCTTGGACTGTAGGAGGCAGAGGCTTGGTTCAGTGATGGGGAAGATTTAACTGTTCATCTCTTTCCTCATTGAAACCAAGTGGATTGGGGGATTTTGCACAACTGCTGATTTCATTTTGAGGGAAATCAGAAGTGGGTATCACTCCCTCCCTCCCTAAAAAATAAAATGGCCTGTTAGAGCTTGTGGAGTGTTCAGCACCTCATCTTTTCATGCTGCCCTGTGGAGATGACTGTACCATTAACCAGGATGTAAATCTCATGATTTATCCAGATGAAGCCCTGGCACAGGGTGCCCAGAGAAGCTGGGGCTGCCTTGGAAGTGTCCAAGGCCAGGCTGGACATTGGGGCTTGGAGCAGCCTGGGACAGTGGAAGGTGTCCCTGCCCATGGCAGGGGTGGCACTGGATGGGCTTTAAGATCTCTTCCAACCCAAATCATTCCATGATTTTATGAGATTTTAATAATTCCCTCCCTTAGCAAAGATCTGCTGACCTCTAGTGTCAGGACATCACTTGATTTGCTGTGCTGTAGTTTGTGATCGATACAGAAAAATAAGTTCTGGGTCTCCATAGCTCTCCTGAGTTCCAGGAATTTCTGATTAATTTACACTCGATGACTCCACAAATTCCTCCACCTCAAACTCCAAGTTTAAAATGAACTTGCCAGCCAGCTCTGACAAGTTCCAGTTCTATATATAGAAATAAAAATCCCACCTCTAGGGAACTGCTGCTTTTTATGTTTGACTCTGCATAGTAAGAATTAAGGTCACTGAATGAAATTACTGACTCTTGAACCTTTCCCAAACTTTTTATTTCTTTCAGACATTCCTTGTTTTATTTCTTTCAGACATCACTTGCCATGTTACATGATCTGACAGTTCATAGGTCGTGGAAGGCTAATTTTGTAGGAAGAGAAAGGAAGCTGAATTTTTTTTTTTCGTCTGTGCTCCCATCCTACTTAATTTGTTTGTCTGGTAATTGGTTTGGGGTTTTTTTCTTCTGGATAACTGGTTGTTTCCTTCAAAAAAATTGTTGGAGCAACTCATGAGAATTGACTTTCAGAGAAAAGTTAAATAAATATATAATAAAGAAATGAAATCTGTTCATTTTTCCTGGTTTTTTTGCACCCCTTCACAGCTTTGCTTTTTTACTGCCTTGAAATAACTTTGGCCTCTGAAAACAGAGCACTACCTAGTAATAGGAAGCTTTCTGATTTAAAAAGTAGATTTCTATTTCTTTCTGCGTATTCTCTGGCTATTACTTTGTTTCTTTAAAATCTTTTCCAACCACAGCAGGTGCTGTTTTTCTTTATTCTTTCTGGCCTTTATGTACAAAGTGCTGAATTTTGGGGGAACCAGTTTAGGTCCTTTTATTTCCAAAAGCCCCCAAGTGGTGCTGTGGATCTGCCCCTTTGCTTTACTTTACAGAGTAAAGGGGGACATAAATTGACTTTTAACATTGAGTCATTTTATTATAATTCATATTTTAATATTAATATTTTAATATTAAATATTAATTTGTAAGCTGGGACATTTTGGAAACAAAAGCCAGAGGCAAAGGGCTGGGACCTGAAAATCACCTGGGGTTATGTCAGAGCTGTGAAGGTGACAGAGAGGCTTGGTGTTGTCCTTGGGTTTGGATCCCTGCACTGGCAGTGGATTTCTCTGATGCAGGTTATTTCCACAGGAGAAATAATTGGCATATGTATATTATAAAAGGCAACTCACTGCAGCCTTTCCAATGTGATGTTTTGGGGTTTTTAACCTCTGAAGAGGATCTAACTTTCAGATCCTTGCAATAAGAAGGAAAAGGTCACAGTGGAGCTGAGCTGCTGTGGTGTTCAATATTTGATTTTTTTTTTTGTTTTTGGAGCAGTTTCCAAGCCAGAAGCTTTCTGCAGTGGCAAGCATTGACCAAGGGCCTATGAACAGCCTGAGCCCACCAACTTGGCCAGGGGCAGCTCTGCTTCATAGCCCTTCATGTACCTCTCTGCAGAGAAAAACTGCTTTGGGGTTGTTTCCTTTGTGGGGAAGCAGTGAACTGAGGAGAAGCTTCAGTGAGTTCATACTTTGGGTGTACATCTGGGTTTGCATCTTTTAAAGAATGGATATTATTGAGTGTAAGGGTACATTTATCTGGCTCAGAGCTGTAAATTTGAGCACTCCTAAGTGTGATGCTTTTAAAATGAAACAGGGGTATTCAGGAATAGATCCTAGGGTAGGAAAACCTCACAGAACGCAGGGAAAATGAAGTGTTTAAAGTAATTTAAATCTTACAAGGTTAGCTGGTGGCTACTGTTTTCTCTTTAGGTATTAAAATTTATTAAGATACAATGCAGCCAGAGGTTGGGGATGTATTTTTATGATTTTATACTCACAAAGCTTTCCTGTTCTTTTTTTTTTTTTTTTTTTTTTTTTTTAGCTTCTACCAAAGCAGTTTTTGTCTGGCCTGAAATGGATCTGTTATGTTCTGCTTTGCCCAGAGCACTTAGAGAACAAAACCAAATTAATTTAGCTTCTCCATATTTTATTTTTTTTTTTCCCCTTGCAAGACTGCAAGAAAGCTGACACACAAAAGTGACCTAGTTTGGTATTCCTGCTTCACCTCCTCCCCTCTCCCCTTCCTGCCCTTCTGGCTGCTCTGGGCAAACGCTGCAGCTGTGGGATCCCTGGATTCCATGGGCTGGGATGGTGGTGGTGGTGCTCCAGCAGGATTCAGCTCTGCAGCCCCAAGCTGGAGTGTCTGGGACCTGCCTCTGGCTGTCTGTGGGTAGCCTTTCTTTGGGAAGGCTGTGCAGGTGCCCCTTGGAAACACAGGGAGAGGAATGGCCAACTCCCAAGTTTTCAGCTTCAACAAGAAGTTTTTTTGTTGTTTGGTTTATTTTTGGTTGTTTTGGTTTGCCTTTTTTGTGGGTTTTTTTTGTTTTTTTGTTTTTTTTGTTGTTGTTGGTTTGGTTTGGTTTTGTTCTGCTGGTTTTGGGTTTCTTTGGGTTTGCTTTGCCAAGGGAAAAAAAGCAAAACCAAAAACTAAACAGAAAATGAGAAAATTAAAGTTCTCTAGAACTGGAGATCTGCTGCAGAACAGGTTCCTCCCCGACTTGGTGAGACTTGACTTTTTTTTTCTGGCTCAAGGAAAAGTTCGGACAATGCTCTCTGGCACGGGGTGTGACCCTCGGGGTGTCCTGCGCAGGGCTAAGGGTTGGATTTACGATCTTTGTGGGTCCATTCCAACTCAGGATATTCTGTGATTCTGTGAAGAATTACACTGTTGCCAAAGCACTGTTTTGGGGTTTTTAACATGCAAAATTAACAGAATTTCTTGTACTTCCATCGCTCCTTTTGGAAGCCAGTAACATTTTAGTTGCATATCACGAACATTTTTCGATCTGAGATCTGTGAGAACTGGGTGAGGCTCCTAAAACTGTTGTGCCCTGGGGTGGGATATTCCCCTTCCCATTTTAGGTGCCTGAGAATTGCTGTATCCCTGCAGTGAGCCTTCCTCTGTGCCAGCTTTGCTGGCAGCAGGTTCCTGCTGGGGGATCAATAGCTATTACTTGATAGAGATGTGAGGGGTTGGATTTGCTTATTTTCTGGTTTAGAAGCACGTGGGAAAAATGGGAAAGCAGGAACCTCAATGTTACGAGGGAGAGGATGCCACTGCCAGCACTGTGTGGATGTGACAGTGGGTCCCACGTGAGCCAGGGATAGCAGGATGAGGAAAAAATAATCTTGTGGCGGCAAAGGGTGATGTGTTTTGGAGGAGAGTAAATTCTCCTAGCAAATCGCAGGCTGGGGATGTATCAGAGACACACTCTGTTTGAATTCGTTTTCTGGGGAGCTTAGCTGGAAATTCAAACACTTGATCTACAGCAATATTAAACCCTTAATTCTAATGTTAAAAAAATAAAAAAAGGCAGTTCACATGGAAACATCAAGTTCAGACAGCTCAGATTTGGCTCCTCAGAATGAATAGCTGCTTTCTTGACCTTAATGTTGCTGTGCACTGATCTGTAGGCTTATTCCAGAGGGAATCATTTAGTCTGAGCTGTGTCCTGCTTATCTCCCCTTCCTCTGAAGAAAGAGGATGCTGTGGAAGTGGCATCTGGAAAATATGAAGACCACAGTTGTCCTACAGCTAAAGAAAAAGTATTGTGAAGCTTCTTTAGGGAAAAAATACGACTAAAATAATGTCATACCCAGGTTAGTAGGCCTTGGCACAGGGTTTATCACCTGGCCAGTGACAAAGGTAGAAGTGGCAGTAAATTGGTTTATTGCTTGTCATTGCACCTGGTGCAGAAGTCCAGAGAGGAATTAAAAACTAAAAAAGCCATCAGTGAGCACATCACACTCAAGTGCATCAAAAAAAGGATGGGTTGTACATGGCTTGTACATGTACAAATCAGTTTGTACATGGTTTGTACATGTACAAATCAGTTCCTGGTTTGTGTTGTTGCCAGCATGGTTTGGACAAGGCAAGTGCAGCACAAGCTGTTCCTCACAGATGTGTTCAGCTGCTGAACTGTGTATGGCTGCACCTCATGCACTCCCTTCCCTTAAATCCACTGTATCTCACAAATAAATCAGTGCTGGAGCTTGGTGGGAAGTGGGAACTGCAAAATCAACTTACCTGTCAGCTCTGCTCCTGCTGGAGAATAAAATTTCCAGCACCTTACATACATGAAAAAATGTGAAATATGAGTGCACCCTTCTGTTGGGGATTAAGTCCTGTTAAAAAGAGGAACATGAAAGGATCTGTCAGCTTTGTATTTATTTAAAAGTGCATTAACAAGGAAGCCAGTTCTTAAGGACCGTCAAGGGATTCAGTTTTATGTCTGTTCTTTTAACAGGTTAAACCTTGCCACCTGAAAGACTTAAACACACCGTTCCCCTGAGACACCCAGAACTCCTGAATTCAGGCAACTGAAGATGCTGCTGCTGCTGTGGAAGCAGCTGATCCTGGTGTCATTTGTTGGCTGCCTTGCAGGTAACAATAATCTCTGACTTCTTTTAGAACTGTGCATAAGTTCCCAGATTCACAATTTCAACTGCACTTGAGGAGGAGAACCCAGAGGCTTTGAAATGCAGAAGTTCTGTAGAGTTTAGAAACAAAGCATACAATAGATGTGTTAAATAATGCAAGATATTAGAAGAGAGTGAATTAAAAGAACCTTTGCTACGCAGGGATGTGCATTCCAAGCAAGCAGAAAATACTTGAATGCATGAAGGATGCTCTTGGTAGCAGTGCACTGTAGATGTGCTGATTGAAGAGCTGCAATACGTGTTTGTCTTTAACTGGACACTTCAGATTCTTGCTGAGGCTGATTGCTGCAGCTTTTCTCAAAACTCTGCTTTAGAATGGGGTCTGTGCCTGAGGAGCAGCACTGTGTCATTGCTGAATTGGTGCAGAGGGTTGCTTTTCTTGCTGTGCCAGACAGCTCTCAGTGTTTGGAGCTGCTGTTGAGGTCTCCTCTCTGCTGCCACATCAGCTCTGCAGAGTCATTTTTCTTCACCTGATCGAGCTCAGTGCTCGCTCACAGGAGCACAAGTCCCTGCCTTTCCTTGGTGATCTCTGTGCTCAGCTTGTTCTGCAGCATCCCCAGTGATGCCAGGTGTGTGAGGGGAGGGGAGAGGCTCCTGTCCTGTCCTCAGGGCTTGGCTCTGGTGAATTCTGTGCCCCTTGGCATTGCCAGGCCTGCCAAGAGCAGGGTGATGCCCAAATCCGCCCTGTGCATCCTCCTCAGAATGGGGAGGAGGGCAGTGCCTGTACTTCAGCTGAAGCATGAAAACCAAATGGTTTATCCCCAGGGTCTGCTGTGGATAGAAGAGTTTGCTTTCCAAGAACTCCACTGCAGGGGGGGGATGGAGGGAAATGCTGCGGCAGCTCTGGGCAGTTCCCTGGCTGTGATTCCCTCCTGATCCTGTGCTGTGCCAGCCTCTCCTTCCATCTCCTTCCTCCCATGACCAGTGCTTGTGTCCTGGCTGTCCTCAGGAGGGTTGGAATCCTGCACGCAACTCCAAGGCTTTAGCTTTTAATGGAGACTCAGAAGGCTGGGATTTGCTTTTGGCTTAGTCAATAACTTTAAAGAAAGGGAAGTGACATTGTTAAACCAATCTGTGTCCATCCTGCCAGCCCTTCTTTGCACCTGTTTCAGGTCACTCCCTGCAGCTGGGTGCTTGCCAAGTGTCCGTTTAGTGGCCACGGGGAGTTGGTAGATTGGAGGACCAGCAAGAAGTGAAGTGAAAAGCTCTCTTTCCTATTTCCAAAAGCTGGTGTGGTGGGGCAGGACTGCTCAGGAGCCTTGAAGCACCCACCATGGAGGTACAGCCCTGATTTAGTGTGGTTGAATTGCTGTCACTGGGGATGCTGTGTGGAGTCCCAGTCAGCACTTGCAGAGAGAGAGCTGGAACCAGATGCAATTTTCTGAACAGCAGGGGCTGAGCTTTTCCAGCTGCCTGACCCTCAACGCTCTGCAGAAGGGCTCAATCCTGACATAAAAATCTAATATTTGGAGCCTGGGCATGTGTTCAATGCTAACATCACCTGTTTGCTTCAATTGCATGAATATCTTTAGTGGACCTTTGGAACAGCAGGCTGCTAAAATCCACTGGGGAATCCTGGAGCTGAATTGATTTCAAAACAGATTTTAGTAAGAGCACGCTGTAAATGTAAAAACAAGTTGTCAAACCGTTTGGAGAATGTTATTTTAACCTCTTATTAAGATAGATCGGCAGGTATTCTGCTTCCCCATAGAAAACCATTTTTCTTGTGCTTTGCCTATAAGCAAAAAGACAGTTCTTGTAAGACCTGTCTGCAGTTCAGTGTTATGAAATAACATCATAGCTGCAGAAAAGGAGATGATGCTGATCTTGGCTTATAAACCCTGACATTCTCTGTCTTTGCAGATAATGTATTTCAAACCAGGCCCCTTATTGCAGTGTCCTATATTGAATTGCTTTTCCTTTATCTGATGTGAATCTTCGTAGCTCATCAAAGAGGGGAATGTGAGGGGATCTAATGAACAAAACCAGTGGCCCTTGGGTTTTTGTTTGCTGAGGTATGATTACATATGTATGACTAATGATCCCATGGTCTTTTTGTCCATTTACCTTGGAGAGCAAAAAGGTGATTACTGAGCATTAAATATACATATGTGGGGTTTCAAAATGTCTGCCTTGTTAGGAGAGGAACTTCAAAACACACACTTTAGCATTATTATGTTTAAATTACTCTGAAGAGCAACTTCAAAGATAAAAATGAGTAAAATATGCAAAACAACATCAGCAGTGAAGGTGCCAAACTAAGCTGTGGTGAAGTGATGGATTAATTCCAGGTGTAACTTCTGGCAGCTTCTGATTCTTGTAGGGCCTTCGCCCCTCCTGAGTGCCCTGATGGCACTTGGTCCTTTGGGGAAGGGGGGTAGCAATTCCTGTCTGGGATGTGTGAGGATGAATCCAGTGAACATCTGAGAAAACCGAGGTGAAGCCCCATCAGATGAGTGTGTAAAAACCTCCCTGCTGTTTGTGAGGCAGCTGCATTTTCTGACCACTCTTGGAAATTTTTGGCTTCGTTCTCCTGCTCCACTGGAGAGGAGGAGAAGGCTCCTGGGGAGCCCCAGCTGGCACAAAGTGCAGTGCCTGGGCTGCTCCAGCCCTGCCGAGCACAGGCACCGCTTTCTTCACTTGCTCATAATGCTCTGCTGTTTGCTGCTGCTAAAACCAACCACTCTCTCCTCCCCAGAAAGGTGTGGTTTCAAAGGTTCTCATGAGAATTAATAGGAAAAACAACTTTTGGAGGATGGTTGAAGGGGAAGGAAAGCTGTGAATAAAGAGAGAGTTCAAAGAATTGAAACAAGGAGGACTCTGTGTGTGAATGTATAAAATTTTTCTCCTTCAGGAGATGAAAAGGCACATTTCAAACATCATGTCCAGGTCCTAAAATTCTGACTCCTTGCCACCACAAACAGTGTATCCTAGCACTGTCTTTGCTGCACTTTATTTAAATATGGAAAACAAAAATAACTATTAAATTTTTTTCCTCCAGCCATTGCAAGCCTTGGCCAAAAAAAAAAAAACCACCAAAAAACAACAAAGCCACAAACAAAAAACACAGCCAAAGCACCACTGTGATATACAGAAACTAGTTGGACATTGAAGCCTGGTTCCTGTTCTATCACTTTATGCTAAAATTTGCCAATCGGGAGGTTTTTCTTCTAATTCCTTATTCAGTAGTCCGCTTGAGTTTAAAACTAGATCATATTATATGTATTTCTTTATGTCAATTCAGGTGGTTTTATTGCTTTCATTTTCATTTTTTCATTTCATTTTCTCAGTCTAATACAGAAATAAACTGTTAAGCCCTCAGGCACTGTAATGTCATGTATCAGATTCACAATTCTCCTCTTTTTTAGTATCAAGTTTAGGAGACTTATGAAATTGGAAAGCATGATTCTTTCTTTATTTTCCAAAGAGCATGAAAACAAACCTTCTGTTTTCTTACTGCTCTGCTGTTGTGATTAAATCATGCCACAAGGAAAGCAGAAATATCCTCTTCGGATTTAGTCTTTGGTGAGTGTCTGTGTGGTTAAAAGTCCATTTGTAGGAAAAAAATAAATAGCATCATTTACTACTCTTGTTCAAATTCAGTTTTCATTAAGAGTTACAGCCTTCAGACTGAGCCAGCCTGGCTCTTGATGCATAATGCTTTTGCATATTAATAGTAATCTCCTTTTTGTGCATTATACATGTCCAGCCATCATGTTCAAGTGCAGCTATGCCAATAGTGACTGTCAGAATTGTTTAGCTGGGACAGCTTGTGCAACACTACCAGGATTCCTGGCATAGGCAGAAAATTTGGGTTGAGTTAGTTACAAAATGAGAAACTGGTCTTAAGAGTTTCTGCTTTTTTTCTGAAGTGTTTGGTACCCAGTTACCTTGGGGAGTAAAAAGGTGATTATTGAGCATTATATATATATATATATATATATATATATATATATATATATATATATATATATAATATATATATATATATATGGAGTTTCAAAATGTCTGCCTTATGAGGAGAGGAATTTCAAAACACACACTTTAGCATTATTATGTTTAAATTACTCTGAAGAGCAACTTCAAAGATAAAAATGAGGAAAGTATGCAAAACAACAGGAGCGGTGCAAGGGTAGAACTCCTCTGTGAGCTGTGGTGAAGTGATGGATTAATTCCAGATGTAACTTCTGGCAGCTTCTGATTGTTGTAGGGCCTTCACCCCTCCTGAGTGCCCTGATGGCACTTGGTCCTTTGGGGAACTGGAGTAGCAATTCCTGTCTGGAGCTTCAGGACCTGGTAAGAGGGAGCAAAATGGGTGCTGTAAATATGGAAGGACACCGTATTCAATTTCCCTTTGCACTGAACCCCGATACAATCCCAAGCCAACTCCACTGGGATGGACACAGCTCACAGGACACAGCCCGGTGTCCAGGCTCAGGAAGGGAGGAATTTGTCCTGCTGTGGGTGTGTTTGGGCTGAGAGCTGACAGATGGTGGGAGCTTAGTGCAGACCCAGCTTCACCTCTTGCTGTGTCCCCGGGTAAATCTTGCCGTCCTCTGCAGCTCTTTCAGTCCTCCTGCAGCAGCCTTGGGCACTCATGAGTGAGAAGGTGACCACAGTTTTAATCTATTCACTTGGAATTAGGTGGGGGGGGGAACAGTCTCCTTAATGAGGATCTGTTCTCTGGTTAGCTAAATATAAACATGGGGCAGTCCAAAGCCCATGAAAAGACCTTCATTGACATCCCAGCCTTTCTCCAAGTTCATGGATTTCCAGGAGTCTGGATGTCCATAGTGTGCATGCTCTTATCAGGTACAATGTTTAATTCCATAGGTGCAGAAAATGCTGTGATACTTGTATTCGTTTTGGAGAGAGACCTTTGATAGCTTTTGAAGAGTCTCCTTGCTTTCTGCTTTATCTTTCAAGCTCCTCTTGAAAAGCAGCTCCCTTGTGCTGCAGATACTGTCTAACCTTAAAGCTGAATCCTCACCTTCAGACAATTAATGCTTCATTTCAACAAGACAAATGCTGCCTTTGTCTTCATTAATTAAGCTTATTGCAGGTTTGATGGCATTTGAATGGAGAAATTTTGGCTAGTGGCAATTCTGATTTTTACATAAATTACTAAGAAGGAATTTCCAAGCAGTTTATCTGCAATAAAATTTTGTTACTGCAAATGTTACTGAGCATGAAGGCTGTACATTTGTACTTACTTACATTTGTTCTTCTGCCTACTGCAGTTTAAAGTGCAATACAATAGAGCAAGTAATTCCAATATATTTCCTATAAAAGGTTGTAGGACTTGGATACATTGGATAGTAATCCCTACTGGAATACTTACTCCAATCCACAAGCTGAATATTTATTTAATAGGAATTGGGATATCTTCCAGTGCCTTAGGGCTTCTGTTTGCTGAATTTCTTGGTTGATAGATCATTGCTTGGTATTTTGTTTATGGGTACTTATTGGCTGCGTTACTTTGGCCTTTTGTCCCAGACACCTTGGAAAAAGTGACTTCTGAAGATACCCAGGTTTCCCTGATTTCCCTTAGCATGAAGCCTGCCTGCCTCATGACAAGGACAGGGCAGGAACCTCTCCTCAGGTGTTTTTTGGGCTTTAGTGTGGGCCAACACTGTCAAAGTTTCAGAAGAAGTGAGGTCCTGGAAGTTGTTGCAAGACCATTGGCTTCCATCCCTTCCAGCCCTTTACTTGGGAATCTCAGGACACTGGGGAGTTAAAAAAATCAGATTAAAGAGGCTGTGACTGACAGCTGAAAAACAGAGAAGGTACACTGGGTTGAAATCTAAAGCTGGAATAATTTGGCAGATGTTCAGGAAAACAGCAGAACCGAGAATAATTCAGTTTGTATTTAAAAAAAAAAGCTCTTCAGTAGTAACTGTTCTGATTTTTGTTGTTGTTTTTAATGATGATGTTCAAAATGAATGCTTTAGGTTTTTAATTTTTGGTGATTTTAAATATGCGGCTGCCAGTGCCTTGGATAAAAGCTGTGTTTGTGCTGTAATTAACCTCTCAGTTTTTTGTGTAACAGCAAATGTGTTAATAGTAGCCTTTAGCTTTTCCAATACAGGATGTACGTATTGGCAGTGAGATTTCAGGGATCAGTGTTTGTCAGGGATTAGAACACAATTTACACCCTGTTTTTTCAGTAACAAAATAACACAGCATTGTAAAGTATAAAGCTTAACCTCAACCATATTTACTATACGTGTTTGAAAACCTAAGCGAATAAAAGCTCATTTATATTCTTGTCTGATTAGCACAATCAGAACTTATTGATGCTAAAACGAGCCAAATTTCCATAACTATAAACAGAATATTAAAATACAGTTGACTAGCAGAGCATGATGTTTTTCTCCTCCTTGGATGGAACATGGAGTTATGACTTTCTTGGTGACTTTTTAGGAGTCTTTTAAGAAAGTCAGAGGCATTTCAAAGCCAGGCCTTTGGGCAGGGAAGCAGAACTTTTCCTAAGCAAGTGTTTGCTGCCTTGGTGTAGAAGGCAGAAGATGGCACATAAATGTGTTTGTGCTTGGCTGTCCTTTATTTCTGCATAGTTGGGGGTCAGATGTTCAGGAACTGAGTGGAGAAACATTTGAGCCTAGAGACCACTTTATTTGAAGCAGCCACTACGAGTATTTGTAGTATTTTACTCAGCGTAGGGGACCAGAAGGCCTTAGTGAAGAAGGGGGGTGTGGAGTGACCTTGTGCAGTGATACAAATCAAGGAATTCCATACTGAAGCCAACCGGGTGTTTCCCTGTGGTGTAAAATGAGAATGGTTTGGGTTGGAAGAGACCTTAAAGATCGTTTAGTCCCACCTCCTGTCACAGGCAGGGACACAGAAACATGGAACAGCACAATTCCAGGCGTTCTGAGGAGACCCGGCTTTGATTGTGGTGGCTGTGAGCTTGTGCACATGACACAGGTTTCCATCTAAATTGCCTGGGAAAAGCCTCATGGCACTTTGGAAATTTTTGTGTGATCCCCAGGGTCTGGGTGAAAAGAGCCCCAAAACTGAGACTTGCCACATTGTCCTAAATACACAACAGGGTTTGTTCCCATCTCTCAGAAGTGTCATTTTGGTAAAAAGTAACGTGTGAGGAATTAGTATCGCTTTTGTTCAGCAGAGACAGCAGAGTATGTCAGGATCCTGTTTGAAATTAGCAGAAGATTTTGCGACTCCAGAGCTGCCACTCCACCCTCACAGACTGTGCCTCCAGTGAGCTGCAAAGTCACACCTTGCACCTGCTTTGCAAAATAATTTGGTGCAACTCGAGGTGCTCTGCATGCAGCAAGAAGCAAAGGGAAACACAGCATTCCCTTGCCTTTGGCAGTTGTTGTGTAATGAGAACTTGAAAATGGTTTAAACCTGAATTAAAAATAGCTTTATTTGCATAGTCAAGGGTAATTAGTGTGCATTTTATCCTGATTCCTTGTGCAGCTGTTTATGACTCTGAAAGCAATAAAGAAAATCCTCAGATAGTTTGATGTTTGATTCAGTTAAGGCTTCTGCTGTACCTCAGAGGTGGCACATAAAGATCTCACTGTTGGTAAACACCTGAATGGCAGATTTTGATACTGGAGATAATGGGCATAGCTTGGAAGAGATAAGGTGCAAATAAGAATTCTTCTTCCAAACTGTGCTGCATGTTCAAGAAAAGTTTTTAGCTCGTTCATTCCAGATCATATCCAGTCTTTATATTGCCAGAGATCATCCTCTGGTAGACACTTTGTGAATTGGGAATTTTAAGGTTTCATGCTATTTCTCATGTTTAAGTTTTCTGTGTAGGGAGGTTATATGGCTCTGTATTCAGTGAGTCAGGGCAGCTCAGGGGGTGTGGAGTGGAAGGAAAGACATTCTCCCTAACGTTTTTCAAAATGAGAAGAAACATTTATCCTGTATCAACAACTTGAAAATAGGACAGGTTCATTCCTTTCCACGATGTTTTGTGCTGGCTGGGAAGCGATTCCAGCAGGCAGCGATAAGAGACAGTGTTTTCTGAGATAAACTACTGACAGTAATGGTGCCTGGACTTTCTGGGGAGAGGGGGTGTGTGACAGTTCCTTCTGCCTGCAGAATTTGTAAGAATTGCCTTTGATTGCAGCTGTAGAAAAACCCTAAACCTGAATTTGCTTACTAGCCTATGTAAAACTTTACTGTAGGCCATAGACTGTAGTTAAAAGTAAGACAATTACAGGGCTGAATCTATTTTTTTATACATAATTTATATAGAAAATCTAAAGGTTCATTTCCAGTTTCAGATCTCCATCTACATTGCTGCAGAGGGGACAAATTTCAGCTTTTACAAGAGTTTGCCAAGTGAGTGACAGTAGTGAGCAACATATTGGAAAATATTACTTCTAATTCATTTTTTAAAGTTTTTTGAATCTTAATATGAAGTATTGTATTCTGTAAAGAGATTCTGACGAGAAAATGAAATTACATAAAAGCAGAGAGGAAATGAGGGAGAAAAAGCAGTTGTTTCAGATCATAACCTCATTGGTTGGGGTGACAGTTTCAATTCCATCTGAGCTCTCTCCAGTTCCCATCCTTTTTATGTTGGATTAAGTAACAGTTTTTGTCTTCTTATTCCCATAGCAACCTTATCTCTCTTTATTTTCTTGATGTAGATCTGCTTGTCTCTTACTGTCTTTCAAAGCTTGTGCATGAATAGCTTGTGAAGGAGAGGAGTGTGGCAAGGAGAGAGCAGAGACTTTCTGGCATAGAATATAAGGGAAAGAATATTTTGAAGCAAGAAATAGAGAGCTAAAAAAATACTTTTTTTTCCTCCCAAAGCTATTTATGACGTAGTTTTTCTGTGTAGTTTCTTCACGAGGTCTGAAACTTAAGTGCTGTTTTAGGATGTTGCGTGAGCTTAACTCCTCCAAAAAGTTTAGGCCAACCTACATGCTCATCCAAAAATACAGATGTAATGATCTGTAGCATTATGATTTCTATAACTTGGGAAAAATGCTGCTTTGAGCTGAGGTGAGTCGTGCCTTGCCATGATTTTGCTCTTCACGGAGCTTGGAATCTCTTAGGAGAAGGCTGAGTTTTGGGCAGGAGCTGTGCTGGCTCCCAGCTTTGTGTCCAGCCCTTCTCCCTGTTGGTCCATGGTGCAGAACTGGGAGAATCCTGGTCCTTGAGCCGTCAGTATCCCAGGGATCACAACACAAAACCTGTTCATACAAGAGGCTGCACACCCTCAGTGAGGGGCAGCTGCTGGTTGGCTCAAGGCATTCAATGAGATTGAAAAAAGCAGCTGTTGCTTTATCTCTCTGCGTCTTTTTTCATATGAAATACTTCAGTTGATTTGACTTGATTAATGTAAGACGTTTCTGAAGTACAAGGGACACAATGGATGCCAGTGTGATTTTATATCTTTATATTTTTAGGTGTTATGCCTAAATTCTGAAATATTTTTAACCAGAGCCTTATGAAGTGCTGGCTTCATTTCTGTAAAAAGTATTTATAAATAACTAAAAATTTTGGCATTTCCTGCACAGCTCCCCTCACCTGGTAAAGCTCTAAACGAAAAATACTTTAATTCTTTCTTGTGTGTGCTTGGTTTCTATGTTTAAGAAAAGTAATGATGTTCCTTAGGATTTTTGCGTTGCAGGACTATTCTTAAAACTCTGGAATATGGATTATTTGGGAAAACCGAGCTTATATTCACTGAAAAATCAAAGCAAGTCCTTGCTAAGGAAAGTATTTCAGGCCTTGATTTGTTTGTCAGAATTACCCTAATGGGGTCTTGTTAGCACATTTAACATGCGACTGATAATATTAAGATAATACTTAAAAATGTTTACATTACATTAATACTCCATTAAGGGCCTGATCTAAAGCCCATTGAAGTTAATAGGAATGTTCAGTAGGAATTGAATGCTTTGATCTTTCAGCTGTAGTTTTGCAACTCAATAAAAGAAAAAATCAAACATGAAAATTGTTCCAGTCAACAGAAACATATCTGTGCTGTGTCCTACCCCACCCTTCATGGCTCATAAAGCCACTGGGTGTGGAGCCTCCTCAATAAATAAAGAAATAAAGATTTAGAAATAAAGATTTAGAATGCCAATTTGGAATGTGTCTTACAGCACCAAGTTGTGCTGTAGAAAAAAAGGGCATTGCTAAAAGGCGTTTGATGAGGACTTGAGATAAAGGAAAGCTTGGCTGGGTGGCTGAGAGAATTTGACTTCATCGCGTAGTAGATGTAGGTTTGTTTTGCTTTTTTTTTTTTTTTTTTTTTTTTTTTTAGATGTAGAGTGCCCTGGCATGGTTTTAGGCAATATTATCTTATTGAAGGTGCTGTTCTTCGAATAATGCAGAGCAGATGTCCTTTCTTTTGAGGTCACCTGAAAGACATGTAGTGGTGGATTTAGGGATGTGGTTCAGTGGGACTCAGCAGTGCTGGGGAATGGCTGGACTCTATGGTCTTGGAGGTCTTTTCCAACCTAAGTGCTCCTGTCATTCTGAAACAAGCACAGGTGTCTTGTGATGTACAGTGTTACTCTGATATTGTGGATTTATAAATACACAGTAAACTTTGACTGAATTAACCCATGGCTGCAGCCCAATAAATATGGAGAGATTGCAAATAACAATTTAAATGTCTTCCCTGGGTATCACCTTACTTTAAATACACTTTTTCAGAGCTCCAGTTTGCCGCCAACCTGCATATTTTGCTTTCTGATGTTTATTGCAGAGCAAAGTAGGCGTCTTAAAACTGAAGCAATGGAACTTGGAGAGCTGCTCCTATTACACTGCATTGCTTGTGTCTATTCTTGTATTGATTATGTATTTATGTCTTGTTCCTCATACAGAGTGGCACTGAGTAGTTACAGAGAGCACAGGCTGGGAGTTGTGGGGAGTCTCATTTAATAACCAAGGAAATTCTCTGTACTTACGAGAAGAGATGCAGTACCTGATTTTATTTTCCTGTTATTGCCTCTCTCAGCCCTGCGCAGCGAGACGTCTTCTCTCTTTTTTTATGAAACTGTATTTTTTCAGCCCATGACTTTTTATTAAATCGTAGTTAACGATACACTTTTGAGGATTACATCACCCTGCAAGGAGCAATTTGGCTTAGGTTTGGGGATCAGTCTGCACATGGAGCGTCTGTCATGTAACAGTTCTGCTCAGATACCAACAAAAAGATTTGAGGTCCCCCTGTGTTTTGGGGGGTTTTCTCCTTACATACATGTCTTAATCTATTAAACTCTCCTCAGCAACACTGGGATTGTATTTGTTTCTATAAATGCAGTAGCAGAACTCAGGTACTTCTCCGGAGTTGCTTTTTTTTTCCACTCCTGCAGCCTCTGTTGTTGAATGGTCTGATGCTGAATTTATTAATCTATGCTGTTGCTTGCTCAGGTGTAATCTCTTGTTCAGCCACATTTATTCATCCACTGAAGGATGTGCACATTGGTCCATCATGGCATATTAAAGGTTTGCCTCCTCCTGCCACAGCTGTCATCTCTTTGACCCCTCAGTAAACTAACAGTCTTCCACATAATTTTGCTTTCATTCAAGTGTAATGCCGTTACTGCGGAGGCAGACAGAATGCAATTCTCTAAAGATCTTGTCTCATTCCCTTCTCTTCCAGGGAGGTTAATGTGCTCAGATGATCCCTGTGTTTTCTTTTTGCTCTCTTGCTTGCAAGAAGAGCAAAAAAAAAAAAAAATAGAGTGCTCCTGGATAATCTGTTTGGACTGGCTTTTGGGGATGGACTGGGAAGATGAACTCACCGGTTGGGTAGAAGCTCTCCTTACCACTTGTGTTTCAAATGCCTTCAGTTGTTTTCTTAGCACTTTTTATTTCTACAGCTTTTTTACAAAAATGTTATACAGATGGGGTTCTGAAATGGAAATAACCGAATCAAAACCTCTTTACCCAAAACGAGCTAAGCCAGGTTTAAATACTAATGATGTGTGGCAATCAACTTAAGTGTGAACCAGTGTTCTGTCCACAGCCATTTGTCATTCACAAGTGGTACCATTTCAGAAAACCCCCAGCCACCCCCTCAGCTTGCTGGGAATGTCTGCAGTGCCAGTGCTTTGTGGACTGTGGTTACAGTGATTCCTGGTTTTGGGAATGAGGGCTGAGAGAGGATGGTCAGAAATGAGCCTGGGGACATCGATTCCAGCCCCAGCAGGAATCATGTCCCTGAGTGCAGGTTCCCTTGATGAACTCACTGTCATTGTCACATCTAATGACTTGGAATTGCATTGATTGCCTCCACTGTACGTATTGCTATTTTACCCACTAATTAAGTTAAAAAATTAAATGAGCCAGTGATTTATTGGGTGTTGAGGCTGGTTCTGCACTGCCACAGCTTCTCATATGCTGGCTGAACTCTTGTGTGTGATTTGACAGAGGCTTCCCTGGGTATCAAATGAGTGTGTGATATGATGCTTTTGATTTTTAATAATCTGATATTAACAGTAGTATTTTGCGTTTCCTTATGTTGTTAACACTCCTTTGCATTCAGCTGGTTTTGAGCCTCTGATTTCTTACTGCATCTCTCTTCCTGATTTTATTTCAGATTCTTTTCAGAAGATTTTTTTATGCTGCTTTGGCTAGCAAAATGTAGCATTCTTCTCCTTAGTATTTTGTAATTTCAGCTCTTAATAACACATGCTGCTTTTACTTACTCTTTCATCTTTTTGTGTAACTCTTTTTTGCTTCCATTTAAAAGTAACTTTGACATCTCTTTAAGCCAATTGCATCTTATCCATCCCTTATTTTTCTCCTATCTTACCTGATGGGGATTCAGTGGAATTACTATCTTATTTCTTCAAGAAACCTTTTTTCCTCATAATAAATCTTTCTTTAGTGGAAAAAAAAAAAAAAACCAAAAACCCAAAACCAAAAAACACAGCAACTTGTCTTGTGATTGCAGGTCGGAGCTTTGTTTCTAAACTTGTGGGACCTAAACGTCCTTCCAGACTCTAGTATTTACTGACTCCCTGGCAAGGGTAGAATTGGTTTCTCACATCCCAGTGTCTGGAGAGGCTGGGAAAGGGCTCCCAGCTGAAAGCCAGGCACGTGGGCACAGTGTGGTCCTTGTGTGCCACACACCCTGAGTGCCATTGATCTGTCGCTGTTGACGGTGACCAAGTGGATCCAAGATAGTGAGTTCTTAGCACAAATCATTGCTTTGTGTAATGAATTTAATTTATTCCAAGTCATGCTTGCAAAGGTCTTCTGCTCTTTCTCCAGACACTATCAGATCCCAATTCAGTCTGAGCCAGGCTAAATGCAATTTTGTCAACTCTTTACCCCTTTGTTTAATTGTGTAATGATTATTGTGCCTGCCTTCATAAAGCAAAACATGGGATTTGTTATCTGCATGGGGATTATACTGATTGGGTTTTAAATGTCTCTCTATTACATCTGGGTCAGAGCAGTGATTAATATTGAAAGAGAGGTTTTGTAACCAGGCTGAAGCTCTAGCACACGTCCTGAAAAGGCTGTTGTGGTTTTAGAGAGGCTGTGAGAGGCAGAAGTGGATGTGTGAGAGCACAAATGGAACTTGGGCTTGACTGCCGCAGGTGGAATTTGTCACCCTGGCTGGGCTGATCAGCCAGGGCTTGTCACTGGCAGGAGAAGCGCTTTGGTAGGATGAAAGGTAGTGCTTACAGTACTTAGATTGGAGAAAATAAGCTGTGCCAGAGGTTATTCATGTCTGTCTCTGATGAGAGATCAGAAGGAGCTGTGAGATCGTCTGTGTTGGTCTCACGGGTATCACAACAGTTTTACTGGGTGACCCTTGTGTTAGCCCTTCCCTGCTTTGCAACTGGCCTCGGTTCATTCTGGTTCTCATTCTGACTTGAGTTTGTCTGGCTGCAGCCTTTGGGTCTGCCCTGCCTCAGAAATGCCACCAGGATCAAGTGCTGTGACGATGTGATGGGCAGACAAGAGGGAGCATCCTGCAAAGAGCCACTCACGGCGTCTCCTGGAGCTGCTCCCGAATCCCTTCACCCCGCACCAAGGAGCCTTTGCAGGCTGCTGGGAGCTGCTGATGGGAAGTACAAGTGTGAGAAGTTGTTTAGAACAACTAAAGATCAGTGGAACAGCGGCCACAGATCCAGCTCTGTGTGTTGGAGCAACTACAGGTGGCCACTGCTCCTCTGGTTTCCCCAAACATCCCTCCAGGAGCACGGAGACGGCACTCAGCCAGAGTTCAGTGCCTGCTGCAGCTCACCCTGGCTGCAGAATAACTTCACACCTTCCACTGAGCACTCAGGCTCTTGAAAACCAATTAAACACACTCAGCAGCACTGAAGAGGTTTCCAGGTAAGTCAAGACAGTGGCTGCTGTAGTAGCAGGAAGCTCTGGTATGAACCATCAGCCATCGGTGCTGAAATCTCACTGAGGGGGCTTTTGGTTTGTTCCTCTGCCAATACTTGTTGTCTCAGGCAACCTTAATAAGGCATTTTCTACCTCAAAATAATTGAGTTTGCAGCCTCAGTGCGTTCTTTTAATTTTATTAGGGACGAGGGAGTAATACATATATTTGCACAGTACTGGATTAGGTTATGCAGTGGTTTTCTGCTTTTCATTAATTAATTAACAGCTCGTGCTTCTGCACAGGTTGGAGATGTGACTTTATTGGGGAACTTCATCATTTGGCTTTCATCTTCAGCACTGAAGAAATGATTCTGCCTCATGGACTCTTCCATGGCCTGTCTCCTAGAGATAAAGTTGTCGTTTTCATTTTCGCATTTTTATGTGAACCTGGTAAATCGTTATTGTTTTAAACATCTCCGCTGTCCACATCACAGTAACGCAGGGTTTCTTTCATTTTTTCTGGCTTATCTGCCACAGAAAATACCCATTTTGCTTGTCAGCTGCAAATGACATCAGGGTAAGAAATGCCTTTCACTGCATTCTTGTTCCCTGAAGTCTGTCAGGAAGGAACTTCAGACTATCTACTTTAGCCACTTCTTGCTGCTGTGAAGGAAGTGAGGAAAATCTCCTCTGGTTTGCTTTGATGTGCTCCTGAACATCCATTAAGCCACAACTTCAGTGTTGCTGTACGGTGCTGGGATAGAAATAGATCATTTTTCTTATCTCTGCTGTCCTTCTGAGCCTGTTAATGTAGTCTAATACCAGCGAGTAACCCGAGAGATTTCTAGTCATAAATGTTTGTAGCAGTTTTCCAGAACCTGTTTTTTGCTGTGGTGACATCCTGGTGCTCACTCAGATGCTGCTGGGGTTGGAGTGGAGCGCAGGGAAGAGCACATTATATCCCTGATTCAGAAATGGTAGGTTTGAACTTCACAGGAGCAATTAATGTCAGTCCCAAATGCTGTATTCAGGATACTGAGTCTGAGGTACTTTTTCTGTCAAAAATTCGCCCACCTCTTCCTTCAAATTGTGATGTGAATAGTTAATACAGTGAAATAGCTGTTCTTGCTCTGCATGAGCCAGGCGAGCGTGCTCTGAAAGTGTATTACTTTTATTTCTGCCTCTGTCTTTTTCATCCTCACTTCAATAATGGAATTAGAAGTTTTAATTTCTTCTAAATTCCTCTGTAAATACTATTTTTGTTACAGTATTAATCTATCCTTGCACCTTACCCTCTCTACAGCTTGCTTCAAGTGGGTTGTTGAATTCAGTTATGTAGAAATAGTCACCTTCTCCAGGTTCCCTTGTATCTCTTTTATTAAAGAGTTGAGGCATAACATACGTGAGGCTGAGAAGCAGTAAACAGGAGAATTATTAAAATAAACACAAAAAATAAAAGTCCATCAGTGTTTAACATGTCCACTTAAAAATACTGGGCAGCAGCTGGAGCTGAAGGTAAAACCCAGCTGATTTTGGAATGGAGAATGGCACAGGTGATTCTGGCAAGGTAAGCAATGGGTTAAGCTTGGATATCTTATTCTTGGCACGTTATTCCACTGTTCTAGGTCATGGATGGGGGGATGCCTTGTTTCGCTGCACATACAATACTTCATATTATTTTGCTCAGCCCAGGTAAGGCCATACATTTTGATGAGAACACAACTATTTTGAAGGCCTGTGAACACTGGATTTTTCTGCTGACTCACAAGTTGGTGGTTTGTAGGTGTGGAGAGCAGCTGGGCTCAGACATCTGTGGGCAGGACATTTCTCCATCTGCTGTATCTGGTATTTGTCACTGTCACATCTGTTCTGGCCCACATGCTCCCAGTCAAAGCAGGGATCTGTGCCAGGTGCTCCATACCTGCTGAGATGAGGAAATGACAGATCCTGGTTACCCAAATCCCAGGAATCCTTTCTGGTGATGAACTATTTTGTAATACTTGGGGCAGAATCTGTCCATTTCTCTGTGGAAGGTGGCATCTCTGGAAACATCCAGGACTTGAAGTCAGTGGCAGGGAAAAAAGAATCCCATTGTCACCAGCATGTTCCCAGTGCTTTAAAACCGAGCTGTTGTAGGATGGTTTTCATTGATTTATTTATTCAGGAAAGGCTTTTTGGGAACACTGCTGCATATTTAATAAATAAACAAACCTTCAGATAATTAGAGGTAGATCTGGCAGGGCTTTAGCCATCTGTTTAACTATTAAAATGTGAATAGCCTGGTGTTCCTCAGCACTAAACCTGCTTTGTGCTTACGAGGGCTGGTGCTTAGTAGACTGTCGGGATGTTCTTGGGGTTTGTTTTGGGAAAGTGTTGGGGGGGGGGGAAAATCTGTGTTGCAGCTGAGAAGTCGGCTGTAGGATAATTTCCTTGAGCAAACATCCTTCCCTCCTGAGATACTTCTCAAATTGCCTGAACTGCTTTGTTCAGGGCTGTGTTTGCCTGGAGTTGAGTGGTAATTCCCAGGAAATACAAATTTATGAAAGGCATATTTTTGGAAATGCCTATTGGAGAACATTTTTCTTTCAAAACCTGCTTTTCCTTAGTAGTGCTGTTAGGGTTTGGTTTGGTTTTTTTCCCAGTTCTTTCAGTGCATTTTTGCCAGTGAAGAGCGTGTTTAAAAAAAAAAAATACTCCCTGTTTTGCCAGTGAAGAGCGTGTTTAAAAAAAAAAATACTCCCTACTTATGGGCTGTTGACTCAACTTTTATGCTATTAATATTCTTTTGCCACTTTTTTTTTTTTTTTCCCCCTCTGTGGTCTCTGGTCTCTTCCCTCCGTTGCACACACAGCCCACAGATCACCTCATCCCTCTCTGTCCATCTTTCCCCCATTATTGCAAATTCTTCTACCTCTTCCCATGCTGGCATCTCCTGTTCACCACACCCTGACACATCTGTGCCAGTTTATTTTTAGCTTTTCTTAGTTGTGTTTATGTAACACAGACTTTTGAATTAGTCTCCTTTAATTGGTATAGGAGCATTTTATTCTTTCCTGTTTCATTTTTTGCTGCACCTCAAGTTGATTCTCAGGGAGGGGAAGAGTTTCAAAGGTTTGTGATGTTTTTATTGGTACTCTTGGCTGCTCGTTCACTGCACCTGGCTCCAGCAGCCTGTTCATCCCAGCAGGACTCACCTGTGAGATATTCAGCATTTCATGGGATGGAAACAACCTGTGGGGTCTGCTCACTGCCCTGCTCGTTCTGCACTGAGGTTTGCTGCATTTTGTTGGCAGCATTTCTGTGGATGCACCAACGCTCAGGTGGGCTCTGCTGGTGGGGCTGGTGTGAGCAGAGGTGGGGGCAATATGTCAAACTCAAAAGTTGTCTGAGTGGCATTTTGGGTGTAAAATGAGCCTTGAGGGTGGGAGGTTGTTTTGCTTGCCCTCTCCTGGAGCTTTGAGGGCACAAGGAGGATCTTTGGGTGGAGAAGTGATGCTACAGCTCCTGGGGTGCAGAGGGACAGTGATGGGGCCAGAGCTGCTCCTGTTCCTGCAGCGAGGGTTTAAAAACACCCTGCAGAGGGTGTTGTGTCACCCCCTGTGCTGGGACCTTCCTGCAGGGAAATGCTGCCCCAGAAAAGGCAAGTTCAGCCCTGCAGCACAGCAGAAAGGGATTTTGTAGAGGTTGTTGTGGAGTTCTCTGACTTCCCTGTAGCACCAGCCTGTGAAACCAAGTGAAACCCTGGAGATGGTTCTCCAGCAGCCTCTGAATCTCTCCTCCAGTGACAAATCACCCCCACTCTTTGCCTGATTTGAGTAATGTTCACTCCTGCACTGTGAATATTTTTATCCTCTCTCTCTGCCCAGCAGAAATTGATTACAGAGATAATTTTTGGTCTCATGCCTCATTCCTACCTCAGTGTGATTTTTCTCAGGCTCCATCCAGGCCCTGGGATGGGAGCAGAAGGTTTTTCACTTGCTCATGTGCAGCCCTGGTGTGGTGTTATCAAGGTGGTATGTTGGGGTTAACAGGCCATGTATCCCAAATATCCTGGTGAGAATTAATTATGCAAAGCGTACCTTCAGTTTTGAGTGTCTGTCTAAAGAAATACAAGAGTCATGATGCCAGCAATGCCGTGGTAGAGCAAATTTTGGGGTATAGGGTGGTGGGGAAGAAGGTTTGCTCATGCAGACAGGTGAGTTAGGGGCTGGTGGTGAAGTTTGTTGGGTTGCATTGTTGTTGATGTTTCTTTTTTTCTTTTTAAAGAAACAAATCAGAGTTAGTCTGTTTTCTGCAGAAGTTCTCATTACCAGCATAGCTATTACAGCGTGCTGAGGCTGTTATTTGCCCTTAAGAGCTGAGAGAGTGGAATTTCCGTTCTTTTTAATAATGTGACTTTTACCAGGGCGAGTGGGCTGTGAATTAGTGCTTCATTATGGGCTGACATCAGAGTCCCCACTTCAGAATTACCTACTCAAGAAAACAGCTTAGATTTGGTTGCCTGACTCATTTAGGCACTTGAACATCCTACCAATACAGAATTATACCTAAAGTATATTTAACAAGTTCTGCTCCTTTGAATAACAATGAGTCTGATGAAGCAATACAATAAATATTTTCGTGGCTATTAAGGGACAGTTATGTTTGTAGAGCTTGCATCCTTGTTCTGTGGTTTTCAAAACACAGTAGAATTGCTAATAAACATGTGTTGACAATAAGGAGCAATTGATATAAGTGGAATAAGATGCTTGGGTGATGCTAGACTTGGAAACCTGAATTTAAAAAAAAAAAAAAATCAGTTGGAAAACTGAATCCTGCTCCTCTCACAGTGAATGTGTTCTGTGTGTTACCTAAAAACAATAAACAGGATTTGGTGTAATTTTCTAGCAGTGTCTGCAAATCCTATGAAGTTCCTTTGTACAAAATTTGTGTCTGGGAGTGAAAGATCACACAGGTTTGACAAAATACGACATAACTCAGCATTGCCACAAGCCAGCAGTTGTGTGTGTGGAGCAGCTTTGTCATCAGAAATTCTCTGAATTTTTCACGGCATGATGTTCTGTGTCTTTTCAAAGCATGGCTGTAGTAGTTGATGTGATCTTGCCCCATCCCTTCTTAAACAGACGAGATCGCAGCAACCAGAAACATCTGGAAGGTGCTGGCAGTGAATGTGCTCAGCACGCTCTGCAGATGAGTTCATTTCTGTTCTTTTATAAAAACGTCACTGTTTTCAATCTGTTTTACCTTACAGAGGTGCTTCAGGTCATGTTTTCCCCTCATGAATCCACAAATCCATGTCTTTTAATTGTCCTGGGTATCACAGGAGTGTTTAAATGTTGCTGTTCCTGATGCACAGAGCAGCTGTTCCAGGTTTCATACTCACATCACTGTCACTGCACATCTTGGAATCTTTCTCACAACTTCAAGTCTCAGTGCTTGAGACTGAAAACTTGGCTTATTAAACAGGAGAGAAGCCAGTGGAATATGCAGCTTTCATATCGTTGTTTCTATGGGCAGGAACTCGTCGTGTTAATTCTCACTTTGGGCAGAATTAAAGACCTTTCAACAAAGCTGAATTGTGGGGTTTTTTCTCCATTTTATTGCCATGGCACGTGTATTTCAGTTGTATCAACTTTATGTACTTGGTACTAAAGCAATGAGGCAAATACATGTATTAGCAGGGGAAAGGAGAAGAAAATGCTGTTTCAGGAATCAGAAAGCCTTAGTTGCTAATTTTAAATGTTCTTCTATATGGCAAACTATAAAAAGGCAATAAAAGCATTTAATTTGCAAATTACAGTTCTAGATTGGTTTTTATGTTGGATTTTTTTTCCCCTTGTAGTTAGGATTTTTGTAACACTTTTACCAAAATATTTGCAGTGGCAGGATTAGAGCCTTTGCCTGGTAGGGTTAAGTAATTAAGGTGTTCATTTTGTCCATGAATCCTTGCATTTCAGATGAAAGGAGATTAGAAGTGAGGGGTAATAAATACAAGGAAGAGGTGAAAAGATTAAGGCAAGAGAAACTAATGAAAGCACTTCAGTTTGGTGACCAGTTTGAGAGAGTTTTAAAAATCTGACGATGAATAAGCCAGTGTTTAGTCCAGCAGATAAAATGCAGAAATACTTTGTGTTTCTGCCCTTTTCTTTCACTGAACAATGGGATATTGTCATCCCATGGGTGCTGAAAAACGAGTCCTGGTCTGACTCACCGCTCCTCAAAACCATCTTCTGTCCTGATCTCTGGTCTTTGTTTCCAGTTATGTCAGGGATACAGTTCAATCTGTACAAATAAACAAGCTTTGCCATTATTAGTCCACCTTTTAAGGTATTTTATTTACCCTGTCAGTTTTCAGAGAACTTAATGTCCCTTCCCAATGAGTTCATGTAATAACTAGTTTTGTTAGAAGATACAGCTCTGCTCCCTGGTGTTATTGTGCTTGGAATTGTGGCTTTATTAAAAAAACCTGACAAAGAAGCCCAAGGATAAACAATCGCTCTTGATACACTTCCAAACATGCCTGGCTTTGACCTTCAGTCCTCTGAATATGCTGCAGAAACACCTGAAAATCAGGGCAGCATTTTGTTTATAAGCAGCCAGTGCTCTCCAAGGTCAGAGATTGGGACTTATTTGTGTAATGCTAATAAAGAATCCTGCTCCTGTTTTGCATGTTGATTTCTCATTGTGTTCAAAGCCGTGCCAGACACTGTGTAAAGAGAATATAGAAGTTTACAGAGAAATTGAGTGATGGTACGTTGCATCTGTGTGATGAGTCTGGTCCTTGAGCTGCTCTAGAAGGGGGTGGGGAGCTTCCTGCTCATTTGTGAAAAATGATTCTTTTATTGTAGCATGGCTCATATTCTCCATTTTCAGATGGGTTTGCGTTGCTTCCTGTTTCCCCAAAAGCTGCTTTTCTGTGACGACAGTCTTCACTTGCAATCAGGGATTAATAATTTCAATTTTTACAACATTGCAGAGCTGTGGTGTGTCCTCACCAGGTACCTCTGGGATGATGAGGATGTGCCTTCCCAATCCTTCAGTGTGTCCCACATCCCTTCCCAAGGTGCTCACGGCCCAATCCCATCCTGCCCAAACAATTTCTTGGACAATACAAAGACAAGGAAGGTTCTGAAGGTCTTCAGTTGCAGTAAATGAACACATGGGCTTAAAAACCAATTTCAATTATGGAAATTGTATTACTTAAAATTTAAGGTTGTGATGGTTGTGATGTAAGAGGGCAAAATGTGGTCTAAATTAATTCTATATGTAAAATACTAATTCTTTTGGTGATTCATCCTGAAACAGAGCAGTGTGTGTTCTCTGAGGTGCTGTCAGCTGCTGGTTTTTCCTTCCATGGCTCTGGGGAATGGTGTTGGGGCAGCTGGTGAATGTATAATGTTATGGTGGAAAGAGTAAGATGCTTTAAAGGCCTGAAATAATAATTTAAGGCTGTGTTGTTTTGACCTTGGAGTGAAATCAGTTTGGCTGTGGTTGTGTGTGACTTCTACATCATGTCCAGCAAAAGGATCTGAATTTATTCTGAGGACACCTGTGCGGAAATTCACTTGGAAAGCTGAAAACAGCCCTTCTAAGAAACATTCCTGTGAACTTCATGTGCACTAACCAAGGATTGTGCAACACGCTCTTACTGCAGCATTTTTTTAAAGGAAGCATTGAAATTCTAATGGCTCTTACTCTGTGTTCTCACTGTAACAACTGTTGCTTTGCAGTAACAAAAAATGCTATATTTTGAGGAAATAGCTACTGTTGGTCAACTCACTACTTCTATGATGCTTGGTTATAAAAGACAGCCTTATTTAAAGACTGCCTTAGTTTAGTGTCCTATACAAGGTTATAAACAAATATGAGGTGTTTTTTTAAATTGCCTTCTGTTCTGTTATGGGAAAATATGTGGTTTATTTATGGAAAAGCCTTTGTTAGTGTAGGAATTCGATCTTGGTTTGTATGGCATGTTATTTTTAGCTTAGTTTAAGGGTGTAATGAGGCTCTTTTCTTGGGTCTTGACTCACCAGCTAGAGGGAAAGCCAGTATAAACTTATGATAAAATATTTGCATTTATGGATACTCTGAAGCATTTTTTTCCCCCCAAGAAGTGTCTGGACAATGCTGTGTGTGATTTTTGGGGTATCCTGTGCAAGGCCAGAGATGGACTCCATAATCTTTGTGGATCCCTTCCAACTCAGGGTATCCTGTGATTCCTTACACAGCTTAAAATAATCCCAAAGTCAAGAGCAGAGCACTGGGTCAGCGCACTGAGGTGCAAAGCCGTGGCTTAGGGATGTTCCAGGGGATTCTCCTGCAGGAGTATGGTCCAGGAGGTTCCTTTCCCGTTGGAAAGATCCATGTCTGTTTTCTGAATAGTTGTTATTAATGTTATTTTACAGTTGGGTAGGGGAGCTCAGGAGGATCTTGATGCTGTTTTCATCATAACCTTAATTTCCAGCGAAACAGTGGCTTCAGGACCTATTTTTAAGTCCCGCTCATTGGCTCCTTTTTGGGTATCAAAATCAGGGTAGCAGAAGCCAGGCATAAGAACAAAATTAGCCACGGGATCTGTTCAGTTATCTCGCTGCAGATTAGTTCCCTTCAGTCCTGATTCTGTCATCCTCCCTCGTGCTGAGCAGCCTTTTCTACTGCAGCCGCTGCACTGAACTTGCTGGGTTTGGTTGCATGCTAAGAGAAGGGCATTTGAGAATGTGAGTGTCCTGTTGATGTTCCCTGTTTGCTGATACCCAGCTCACCTCTGTTTCCCTCGCAGATGGGGAGAACTCCAGGATGAAGATGAGGAGCGCGGTGTCGGTGCGGGAGGGCCAGGGGGTCGTGCTGCTCTGTGGGACACCCCCCCGGGCAGGAGGTAAGGGACCCTCGGGGCTGATGGGGCTGGGCAAGGTCCCTGGAAATGCCAAAGAGCGGAGCAAGAGTGAAATCTGGGTTCTGAAGTAACTGAAAGGAGAAAGGAACCAAAAACAGAGGAGGGGGAGGGAAGTATTTAAGAGGATTTACTTTTATCTTAAATTGCCTTTCTAGTTCCTAGGAATTTCTGTGCGCTTAATGTGTCTGATTTTTATGGTATTTCCTGTAATTAATGGAGTATCTTCTGGAGTTAGATTCTGCCCAATTTCACAACTGCTGAGCCTCAATGAATCCAGTTTTTCCTGTGAGCAGACAATTGCAGAGAGGAGATTGTTGTCTTTAGCAGTGCTGGTGTCTGCCCGTGTTCTTGCAGTCAAGACATTCTGTGATGTGATGGAATGATGCTGTGTAATTTAAACCACTGCTGTACTGAGGGGATGAGAAAAGTGGATAGATGGATTCTTGGTGGACCAAAAGTTGCAAGTACATTTCATCCCACATTCTGCATCTTCAGCCTTTGACTAATTGCTATTGAGCCTCAAGTCATATTTGAAAGGAACTGGTTTTATTGTTTGTAATTGATATGGAGTGCCATTATTGAAGGGCTGTGATGTTAAACATTAGATTTGATTGCAAAGACAAGGTAGTAGAAGCTAGACATTATATTCAATAATATAGGTATTGTGGCCTCATAAATTTGGCAGAGTCCAAGCAGACACAGCCATAAAGTGGCAATTTTACAACTGTCTGAGCTTGCAGAATTTTTTTCCCTCTAAACTGATACATACTCTTAAATCATCTTTATAGCCTTACAACAGCTTTGTCTTTCAGCATCTGAGAAAATGGGTCATTCTCCCAGCTATCTGTAAGAATTAGAATGATTAAATTTTGCTTCTAGATGCAGCCCAAAGTCTGCATCTCCCCCAGCTGTTCTTACAGCTGTGTCCTGTGTGTGGGTTTACACCCAGAGGTGATGGCCAAGCTGAGACAGCTCTGCCTGACTCGGGCAAGGTTTAAGTTTGAGGTGTGGAACAGGAGGTGATGCCAAACATGCTCGTGTTGCTGAGAACAGTGGTTGGAAGAGGTGAGAATTCCTTTTGCAGGCAGCAGATGGGAGGTGATTGACACCCCCACACTAATTGTGGTTCATGCAAAAACCAGAGCTGAGCGCTCCCAGAATTACCAAATGGGATTGAGAACTGGTACCAGAATTACTTCAGATCCTTGGCTTTGTCTGAGAGTTGGAGGATTAACTGTTAAAGTTTTCAGGACACATGGAGCAAGGTGGAAAAAAATCCCTCTCCTCCTTTCTTCCCTGAAATAAAGCTGTAGCAGGGTGACATCAAACATGCCGGTCCCCTGGGTCTGACAGGGCAGGATGCAGGGCAGGAAGTCTGGGATAAAACATCCAGCCAGAAAGCAGAAGTAGTTTGTTAGGAAGAGCAGGGATGGTTTAGGAACAGCTGACCTGGCCTGAGGGATGTTCAGCCCTTTCCAGATCAGTGATCTGACTTTTTTTTTTTTAACTTTGATTCTGTATTTATCGCGCTGAGCTAACAATTCCACACACTGCTAATTCTAAAAGCCTTCTCCACCAGCTTGTTTCCTCTCCCCCTCTAGCCCCCAAAATACTCTGCTTTTGTTTTCTGGCATGTTGTGCAGTTTCTAAGATCTGGCTAACTTAATTGCACTTATTTCTTGCATTCTCTGTAAGGAGTTTGCAAGAAGAGACTTGATTAAATAGTGATTATTCCTCCCTGTACAGCATTCCAGTTACAATAGACACCAGTGTTCATCCCCAAAGTTCTTAGTGTGGAAAAAGAAAATTGCTTCCCTTCTACAATTTATCATATTTTCTTCCTTGCATATCTTAGGCACAGATATTTACATAAGTCATATGAATGTCCCTTTTCAACAGGGAGCAAATTATTTGTGCAGTTAGCAGTGGTTTTGTCCTTTCGGAGTGTGCAGTTCCAGCTCCATGGGGGTGTGCACATCCAGCATTTAAACCAACAATAGAACTCCATTTACGAATCACAAACCACTCCAATACTTTATTTAGAGCTAGCACATTTCCCCTTTGACATTCCCTTTCCAAGCAGCCCTGGTTGGGATTTACTGAATGAAGATTTGGTAAATGACCGGCTTTGAGCGTGAAGACATTCCCTCCCCCAAATATTTTTCTGATCCAGCCTGGTTTTAATGTCAGATATTCCAAGTTGTATCATAATTGAGCAGTGATGTTTGGATAATTAAGATGGTCATCTGTCATCGTTCTGCATGGCCATGCTTCTGGATCTTTTAATTCTGTGGCAGGGAACTTGTTAACCTTCTCTGGGCACCCTGTGCCAGGGCCTCCCCACCCTCATGGTAAAGAATTTCATCCTAATATCCCATCTAGTCTGTTAAAATCCCCCTTTTTTGCCACAAAAAAACCAGTAAATCATCTGACCCACATACTCAAAAGGTAAAATAACATCAAAAATGGATTTATGTGGGTCTGCTACTTCTCCAGTTGTTACAACCTTTAAATTGCACTGAAATCTCTACAGATATTTTGACTTTTTACTGTGTTACTGTTGCATCTTTAAGGGTTTTAAAGGGCTGTCAATCCAACAAACAGTTCAATACCCAAAACTTAATGTTGGACACAGTTGATGTGCAGCTGGTTAAAAAACATTCATGTGATGCTAATTTTTGCCCATTCTGCCAAGAATGGAAAAGGCTAGACATATGGAGATCTAAAAATGATTTTTCTCTGCTATTGATTTTGTTCCAGAATTGGTATCTAACAAGTGACAAAGCCCTCAGTAAAGCAAATCTGCAAGTTCCTGTAGGGTTTTACCTCCTGTTACTACTGTACTGTACTGTGATTATTGTGTAGCTTGTCTTCAGCTGTTATTTCTGTTTCTATATATTGGGATTTATATTTGTTTAGTACAGCCAGTTTTCCTCATCTGGCATTGATTTTGGATTTATGAGGTATTTCTGCTCTTCGAGAGAGGAGGAGGCAATGAGGCATAGTCCTTTTGTGTTATCTGGGGTGGTTTAAAGCTGCTTTATATACAGAGAAAAGGATGGCTTGTAATGGTACAAGTGAAGATTTGCTTGATGGTTATTTGAACATTTCAACAAATTTTGGTTTGCCTGGAAAAACTCAACATTAGTTTTACATTGCTGTACTTCCTGCTGCGTTATTCCCATGGGGAATGTGACCATAACCCAGGAGAACTTAAATAAATAACAGGAATTTTGTGGAGCTGACGAGCTGTCGGTTGGAAATTGCAAGGAAATTCTGCTTGTCTTAAATTCCTAATTAGCCTTGTGTGCTCCGTGTTCCTGTTACATGCAATATGGCAGGGATGTTCCCACATGGATAATGCAGCAAGAACATGTCCTCCCTCTTCATATCATTCCCTGATAAATGTGGGCTTAATCCATAAGTGAGACTGGATTTGAAGGACAGGGATCAATTCAGCTCGCAGCATATTGTGTCAGAGTTGTGACATGCTGATAGGAAATAATATTAGATCATGGAAAAATAGATCCCAATTTTTTGCTCAGTGTTTGCTGTGACAAATCCTTCACTGAATAATGTCATGTCTGTTCCAAACGAGTGTTTAGACTTGCAAATTTTTGCTCATGTCTCTTGTATTGCCGTTCGGAGACCTGCAAGTTCCAGCAGGGCTCTCCTTCATGAATAACATGGCATGGGAAGAGTCTCAGATGCCAGAAATATCTGGATGCTCTGATTGCTTCTCTTCTGGAACTCTTGAATAGCAATGTGCTGTTTTTCATTGTTTTTTTAATTTAACTATAAGTTAAATAAATTTTACATATTTGGCTTTGGAAACATTTCATGCCTTTAAAGCAAAGCAAAGTTAAACAGTTGGAACTCCAGAATGTGATGATTTCTTTCCTACTGCACATCAGTGTGGTGTGGAAAGGCTTGGGTTGGAAGAGACCTTAAAGATCTCATCCCACCCCCAGCCATGGGCAGGGACACCTTCCACTGTCCCAGGCTGCTCCAAGCCCCAGCCAGCCTGGCCTTGGACACTGCCAGGGATGGAGCAGCCCCAGCTGCTCTGGGCACCCTGTGCCAGGGCCTGCCCACCCTAAGTAAAGAATTTCTTCCTAATATCCCATCTAAACTCCCCTTTCAGGAGGTGAAAACCACCCTGGGTTTGCACCTTTGCTTTCTGCTTTTGTTGCACGTTGTGGATGACACACATCTGGGCCTGAGCAATAAATCACGCTTGCAGAGGTTTTTGCACACAAATGTATTTTAAGAAGAGTGGTACCTTGAATATTGGAAGA
Organism: Corvus brachyrhynchos; assembly: GCF_000691975.1. NCBI lineage: Eukaryota > Metazoa > Chordata > Aves > Passeriformes > Corvidae > Corvus > Corvus brachyrhynchos. Next base: position 5,102,209 of record NW_008236442.1, on the reverse strand, counting down.
GCAATGGCCTTAAAAATGGTTCCATAGTGTTCTTGAGCTGTTTCAGTCTGCCAAGGAGAAATGGCATTTTTATTTAAAAACATATTTTTCAATAGTCCTGCTGGTGTCATCATCGTCATCTGCACAAATTTCAGCTGTCAGTTTGAAATCAAATGGTACCTGAGAGACGCTTACATTTGTCCATATGAGGGAAAATAATACATGTTCCCAGCTGGATTTTCCAGTGATTTCTATCTGCCAGAGCATTATTTTCACCACCAGTACCAAACCAGTGCTGCTGAGACACTCTGCTATGCACTTTGTCAGATGCAGCCTTTCTGAATCACTTTTTTCTTTTGATAAAGCTTTGTTCCAGGCTGAGGTAATCCAGGCTGAAATTAATATATCTTATTTATATATTTGTGCATCATCTTCAGTTACTTCATAGTGGATGTTTTTAAGCTGACATGGAAGTGTATAACTGACCTAAGAAGCTTTCAGCGGTTTCTTACCCCAAAATCTGACAGAACTCTTTAACTCCATGTTCTGTTGTGGGGTATCTCTTGGAAGAATGGGGGGGCGGGGAATGGAAAGAAGGGGAGAGGTAGATCAGGAAGAACCAAATTGCAAGAAAAAAAATTCAGGTTGAACCTTTTCACTTACCCAGTCCCAGGTATCTCAGTTATGCCTTGGGGAAAAGAGGAGGAAATTTGAGAAAATAACTGCATTTGGCTCTCCACCAAGTTTCTTTTTGTCCCTAAGTTGTGACTGTGGGGTATTTCTCCTCCCGCTCTTTATTATCTTCCCTACTAAAATATTTGGGTTTTTTCTCTGGAAACAAGATAATTGATTAGGAAGAGGCAGGAGGGAGATGGCTGCAGTCCCAGCACACAATCCCAGCTGATCCCAGCACTCGGAACAAGAGTGCTGAAAGGAATTTTTGTTTTTCACAAGGACTTATCATGTACCTGCTCCTAAAAGAGTGCAAGAGTACCAAATGAAAGTGTCACTAATTACTGCTTCCATGTATAAATATCGGTGCTTTACTTTGAAAATTGACTCCTGGGTATTTCCATTACTTTCCCTTCGTTTATGTGCTTAATATTTAACATTCACAAGAAATCAGATTTATTTGAGTTCAGCAATAAACTAAACTATCACCTTTTTAGCCTCAAAATTATTATAGGCAGGAAGCAATTTAAAATACTTCCAGCAATTGAAAAAGCACAACAGAGTTCTGGAAATGCTCTCAGCAATTAAATGTAAAGTTCTAGGGAGGTGATTAAAAGAACAATTTGTCACTTGCAGTGGATATGGCTAATGGGGATGTATTTACATATTGCTTCCTAAAGCACTTTCTTACTTTTCTGCCTACTTCCAGAGTGGGAACAGTGTGCTGAGAGCCAGGACACTTGGAATGACACAGCAAGTCTGGAGCAATTAGTGCAGAAATGTGATAAAGAGGGACGAACCCATCCCCCTCCCGCACGGCTCCAGGGGAGGCGAAATGGAGTTTTTTATTCAGCACTGGAACCCAACTGCAGCAGAGCCTTTTTGTCAGACTCTCATTAACATCTGGGCTTCCTTGGGAGCACCAAGGAACATTTAACCTGCCAGCTGAGGAGCAGTTTGCTATTAAAAGGTTGTGTTCAGTGTGAAAGCTGCCCCTGGCTAATGGTCCCTTTCCAGCAGGCAGGGCCATGTGCTGAGCCCTTCTCCAGGGAATGTGCTCGGTGGAGTTGGACTTACCATGAGAGGGTTTGGTGTTAATAAAGAGATCAGCTGCCAGTCTGGAACATCTGCTTCCCAGGGATGAGCTTAGAAATGTGGGTGCTTTAAGTACTGTGGTGAGCGTTGCTTTTGACGCTGCTCTAAGGGCTTGGAAAAGCTCCACCAGTTATTAAGTGTAGGGAACAGGTGACCTTTAGGGCTGTTTGACATCCCTGTGGCACCTGAGCACAGGTGACAGATCTGTGTGTGCAGTCACCTCTTGGCCAGTTCTGTGGCTGTGCTGTAGGCTGGGGGACAGGAGAGGAAAATACAATTTACCACGTTTGGAGAATTGCATGTGTTTTTACATCAAACTGAAGCTCATTCCAAAATCAGAAAAACGAGTGGACTCTTACCCTATTCCATTTAAAAATGAAAATTAGGTTTTAGCCTGAAGTAGGAACCTTGCAACTTCAGCTGAAACATTTCAATATTCTCATTAAATGAGTAGATTGAAATTGCAAGATACTGTGTGTGTGTCTCAAGCTGCTCTCATTGTTCTGGGCTGTTCCATACACAGAAGTTGCATGCCTGGTTACCTGCACAGCAGGCTGAAAATTGATCTGGTATATTTTAGCCATAAAATAATTCACCTTTTATGCCAAAACAATTAACGTTATACATTAGTTTCAAGTCAGAGTGTTGCCGTTATACTGTGGAATAAAATTAATTTCTTGGGATACGTTCTTCACTTGGGAAGTCACTCTTGGGACCTGTATTCCCATCCTGCAATTTACATTTTGTATAAACAGAAATTCAGCCAGAAGAGTTATTCTGCAGAGTTCAGGTGAAATTTCAGTGGTTGGGAAAATGCTGCACCTATTTTAACCAGATCATCACTGCCTCACCTTACTCCTGGAGGCCACAATTCAAGCCCTGCTGTAGATAGGTTTTGTAATTGTCATTCTTTTTATATAGAGGACATTAACAAAAAGTAAACTACCAACCCACAGTTTGTTCTCTGAAGTGTGGTTGCAGCTAAAGACTTTCATTATCAGTGCTAGAATTACTTGAATGCCAACATTCCAGGACCCCCCTGGGAAATGCATAGTTGTGAGCATTGGTTTGGTTTGGTTTTCCCAGCTGGACATACCTAGGATAGTTTTTAACTTCTGGGCATTGCATGTGTGCAAGAATAGACCCTAAACCCTTGAAGTTACGTACAATTTATCTCAGATGAAATTCTGAACTGTTTTTTCATTGCCCAAATGGTGCCATTCCTGACAGTGGCACCTCGTGACGTTTTAAGCTCCAGTTTCCACATACATTTTGGGAGCACATAAGCACCCTGTCTTATGCCTCCGGTGCAGAAGATTTTTATTTGGAAAGCAACCTTGAATGTTTACCAGAGGAAATGAGGGAGATGTTACTTGTTTTATGGCACAGAGAAAGGATTACCAAGAGCAGCTGGTGGTGGGGGCTTGCCCAGGGGAGGACAGGGTGAACTAAGGGCAGGAAAGTTGGCCCAAATAAGATAGGAGAAGTATTAAAGAGAAGTTTGAAGGTAATTTACGTAAAATAAAACCAATTATACTCCTGGGGGCACTCACGTTCCAGTATCCCAATCCCACATCAGTGTAATGCAAGGATTTTCCTTCAGGGAGGTGAGGACAGTTTGCAACCAAGAGCATCCTCTGCAACCTTAACACACTTTTACCTCATTAATTAATTTCCTGCTTCTGAGTAGTTTGTTTGCCCTTCCCCAGAGCTGTAGCAGTGGAGATAAAGGAACATTTTTGTGGGTGGCTGTCCCACAAAACCCAACCTGAATGCTCAGGGTGAGCTCTCAGAGCTCCTCCCCCCCGAGTGATGCTCATCCACAAACAAGAGACTTTGCTCCCTTTTCTGCCATTTCATCACAGTTTGAGCTGAAATTGGGCCAAATCATGAACTAATTGGTTTCTGCCTTAGTTATGGAGTCTGTTATTATCCTCTCAAAATCAGTGTTACTTTTCCATTATTTTTAACTCTGAGGTAGATCATTCAGAAGAGCTGTTTGCTGCAAATTTCCGTGTTTTAATTGCAGTTTCTGTCATTGCTAAATTCTGTCTGATTGCTTTCTTGCAAATGGTTTTCCAGGAGCCACGTGCCATCCTGTGGGATCGGCAGAGAGCCAATTGGAGACACAAAATACCAGGATATTTCAGCTTCCCCTTGTGTCTCTGCTACAGAGTATTGTGAAATCAGAACTGGAGAAGTGCATGAAATAATCAGGATTTGGGCATCAGTGATTGGCATGAAACTTCTTTATGTTTTGGTGGTTGTTTTTTTCTGTTTGGTTGGTTTTTTGGATTTTTGGGATTTTTTTTTTAACCTCTAAGTATTGTTTAGTCAGCTCTGTGCACCCCCAAATCAGGAATTTTCATTTACTACCAGGTTTATTTATGGAAACACCCACTTGGCTAATTCAAATCCAGTCAGTTTTCAATCTGCTTCAGAAGAATATTGTTCACATCACTTACTTGTGGCTATTTTAGAAGTCTTATTTAGGTGTGAATTATGGGGCTGGCAGGTAAGTATTAAGCAGCTGTAGAGCAGTGATGGCCCAGAAGACGAGGAGCAAGAGATGACATTATTTATGCAAATAATGGATAAAATGAACTTTATGAATTGTCCTTCTCCTTTCGATCATAGGTCTATGTGCCTTTTTTTGCCCCAAAACTTCCTGAATTTAATTATAATTTTGGATTTCCCCCACTGCTGTTGTCACTTAAATTCTGTTTACAAGAAGTAAGATCACCCTGGTTCTGTTAGTGATTCCCAGTCATGTGTTGCAATCTCCCTTAAAAGAAATATGTAATACAATTTAAAGCCTTATTTTCAAAAGGATGTGCATGAACTTAAGGCTTGGCTCTGAACATAGTTAAAAACCAATAAATGTGTGGGGTTTACCCCATTATGTTCCTTTAGCAACAGTAATTTGGGGTTTTTTAAGGTTCGTAAATGGCAGGAAATGACCCTGGTAAACCTCAAAGGCCACGGTGATTTAATCATTGAACTTCATAAAGAATTCAGGTTTTAAAATGGCAGGTGATTTTACAAGCATTTTTTAATTGAGCACCTAGGTGCACAAAAGGCCTGCAACAGTGTGAACATGCTGAGTGTGTTGGAGACTGCACAGTAAATAATAATCAAATAATGCAAAATAAAGAGAAGCCACCAACCAAGACGTAGTAAACAAATAAAAATTGAGTAATAACTGTAATTTCCAATACCTTATCCACGTATGGTCGCCAAATAAGGAAAAAATGCATTGGAAAGCAAAGGCTTAGAACTCGGAGGAAGCCCAGGAGAGACATATTACTTCCATTTATAACAGAAAATCAACTGAAAACTTGTAATTGACAGAAAGGGAGTGAGTTTGTGTCCCTGGAGGTGCCCTAAGATCAGCAACAGGCAAATGGTGTAAACATAATAAATCACACCACAAGTTGTTTAATATGATCGGTTTCTTTTTTTTTTTACTTTGGAAAATAAGAATACAATTTCGTAAAGGAAAATAAATACAAAATGAGGTAGTGGTGGTGGGGCACAGGGAAAGAAAGACCCTGGTCTTTCTCAAGAGTCAGTGAAAATCTGTGTTGAATGGGGAATTGGGTTCCCAGGAGTGTTTATTCATAGGCTGTTGGAGGATCCAATTAAACTGGAATATGCTTTGCATGGCTTCCATCATCCCAGGGACTGATTTCAGTGGGTTTGCTCTTGGCTTAACCTGATATCATAGGAATGAAATGCAGCTGCTTATTTTCCAGATCTCTCCATCCCCTTGCACTGTTTTGGACGTGTTTTTTCTTTTCATTTTCTCGGGTTTTTTAAGCATAAAATAATATTTTCAGCAAGGAAACACGAGTAGCTCAATAAGTATCAGAACCAGTACAGCCTGGTGTCACCCACTGCTGTGTCTTGTGGGTGTCTGGGTTTGGTGTAGAGCTGAAAATGGGCATTTTTGGTACCTAACTTGGTGTGCAGCCTCTCCCTCAGCCCTGTGATCACTCTCTCCACCCAGTTCTTCTGCAGAAAGAGTTCTCCTCTCTTTTCTAGCCCTTCCCATGTAGAAAGACCATACGCTCCTCACTCTCTCAGAGGTTGTAGTGCCTTTCAAACTCCTCAGGTGTACTCTCTTTTTGCTTTTTTTAAAATGATTTAGTGCTTCCCACTGCAATAATTCCCCCACTGTTTCCTGGCAAATCCTTCCTGGCCTTCCTTTCCATAAATTAATTGCACTTCTTGAGTTCTGGAGGAAGGAATTAGGGTGAAAGCCATCATTGCTCCTGAGGAGATGCTGCAGGTCCACAGGGGTGATGGTCTTAAAGGTCTTTTCCTCCTTATGGTTCTGTTTCTGACAATAAATATTACTAAATATGATAGAAGTTCAACTCCTGGGCTGAGTCCTGAGCCTGTTAATGGCTGGCACACGCCACTGCTGCAAAATTATCTTAATGAAAGAGGTTTAAATATTGATAGAAGAAAATTAAAAGCAGTTTAATGATCAGCCATTTCATTTGATGCCCTTTTTGCATTAGGCAGCCCAAATAATTTCATTTACTGAGTGTTTTTCTCACCTGCACAGTCTCTTACCTTGTGTTAAATTGTCCTGTTGGCTTTGGCAGCCTCGGGAGATGTCGAGGGTTCAGGAGGTGTCACCTTTCCATTTCATGATACACCTGAATTTGGGCACCTTCAAATTAGAGCTGGGCAGGAAGGGTTGATCTCCATTTCGTGGGGGCAGTGCCAGTGCTGCAGACACTGGAACGCAAAGAGAGGTCAATCAAGCTGTAATCGTCGCTAATTAGCGCTTCCAGAAGCTGTAATCTCTGTATAAGTGGCACGTGGGTGAAAAATTATTCCTTGCCTGGAACACCATTAAAAATGTATTTCCTTTGATCCTGTAGGAAATGAGTGAGACAAACACGTGGCCTCACACAGGAAGGGGCTTTTGCCAATTAAAATTGGACGCAGAGCTCGCAGTGATGCTCAGAAAACAAAACACATTTAGTGGATTTTTTGCCAAATCTCCTAGTTGATTTTTTGAGGGATGGGTTGGTTTTTTTTTTCCTTTCAAATAATCCTAATGAATGGTAGCGAGGGCTACTTTCCCATACCTTACAGAAATTTTTTTATGGATTTTTTAATGAAATAGTAGTTCTACTGTGTGATGAGCCCTACTGGGAATTTAGGCTTCTTCTGACATTCTTATCACGTGGATACTCCTGTCCTGTTTCTACCTGCTAAGCATCTGGCTGAGCAGTTAAGTAGCTACTGAGTGAATAATCTTTCCGTTTTAGCAAAGTTTGGTCTTGCTTTTGCTGTCTGCTCCTATTTCCTTGCATATTAAATGTCAGGGATAAAAAAAAACAGAGAGATTTAAACAAAACACCTAAAATCTGGATTTCTTTCACCTTTTTTTTTCTCCTGGAGGAGATGGGGATTTGGTGAAAAAAATGGGGGGGGGGGGCTAATTTCTGGTACTCTTTAAAATCTGTTTTTCTCAGTCATTGGCTCTGTTACACAATGAGGTATGGTATATAATGCAGTGCTGGAAAATACAGTAATGACCTGATCTTTGAAGAAAAAAAAAAAAAGCTGAACAAAACCCCATTGCTTGTGCTTTTTTTCCCAACCCAGACTTGTCGTTTGCTTGGATCTTCAATGAGTATCCATCGTTTGTGCAGGAGGACAGCCGGCGCTTCGTGTCCCAGGAGACGGGACACCTGTACATAGCCAAGGTGGAGCCATCAGATGTGGGCAACTACACCTGTGTGGTGACCAGCACGGCCACCAACAGCCACGTGCTGGGCTCCCCCACGCCCCTGGTGCTGCGCACGGACGGTACGGCTGCCCTGGAGTCAGGGAAACACCGGGAGTCAGGGATAATTCCAGGCGTCACTCAGCGTTTTTGGCTCTTGCAGCATAAATTCTCGTGTTTTGTCCAAACACTGGTTGCTTTCTACAAAGATAAACTCTGTTGTGTGCTCCCCTCCCAACTCTGTCCCTGATTTCACTGTGCTCCTCTTTATAAGTGGAGCGTGAGAGAAATAAACTTGATTTTGAATTGCGAAAGAGAGGGGAAAAGAAGCCTTTAAACATCACCTTCAAAAATTGACCTTCTCAATTGTGTCCCATAGGTGTGATGGGAGAATACGAGCCCAAAATAGAGGTTCAGTTCCCTGAGACGCTCCCTGCAGCCAAAGGCTCCACTGTGAAGCTGGAATGCTTTGCCCTAGGAAAGTAAGTTTTCATCCTCATTGAAAATGGAAGCACCTTAGGGTTCACCTGTACGAGAGATGTGGGCTTCTGGCAGTTGTTCTGGTGTTTTCCAAAGACCTGATTTTGGTTATCACAACTCCTGCCCTGAAATAAGGGGGCAAAGAGTCTTGGAGTGTATTTTGATTTTGTTCAGAATTAAGATGTGTATGTTGGCAGCGCAGGAATTTACATTTCACTTCAAATTAGCTTGAGTAGATTCAGTGTGGTTTTGCATATGACCTTTGAACTAAGTCTCTTTTCTCTGTGCAAGGAAATGGTGTTCAAGTCTGTGACAAAATTGTCTGAATTTTCCTCTTGAATGTACTTGATGCTTTCATAATATTGTTCTTCCTTTATAGCCAAAATAAAGATTAAAATGCATTTCTCCTCTGAATGATGCTTCACTCACAACTGATACCTTTTCTCTTTCACAGATGATCTGAGAATGCATTTCTGTTTCTGTAAATGTGTTTACTCACCAGTGTGTGCTTTGTTTGCAGGCAGCTTTGTCAGGGGCCCGTATCAGATTGATAATTTGATCACATACTATTGCTTTGGCTCGCTGGTGAGGGGAGGGAAAGTTTGCAAATCAGGGAATAAAGGGCTGCTGGAGGATGGCAGTTTGAAAAGACTTGCCTGGATTCTCCCTCCGTGGAAGATACTGGTAAATCTCACCTGTCTTCAGGGGAGGCCAGTGCTGATTTACAAGAAATTTTGCAATTTTTGGGCATTCACATAGTTAATCCTGACAAATTTGGTACCACAAGTGCAGTGCAGGAATCAGCAGTGAATGCAAATCAGGTGCCAGAGTGTCTGACCATCTGTCATGTACAGTGTGATTGCTGCTTTTAACACAGCCTGTAAGTCACTGCTGAATTTCGTTTGCTTTAAGTATCTCATTATGACAATCAAGGACTTTAAGCAAAACTGTTTAAAATCTCATTACTCTCTCTTTAGCCCTGTGCCTCAGATTAACTGGAGAAGAACTGACGGGCTGCCATTTCCAAGTAAAATAAAGCTGAGGAAATCCAATGGCATGATTGAAATCCCTAATTTCCAGCAGGAGGACGCAGGGCTGTATGAATGTATCACTGAAAATTCCAGAGGAAAAAACATTGCAAGAGGACGTCTCACTTACTATGGTAGGAAACTTGTGTTCTCCCCCTCTCCCACCTTTCTTTACACGTGAAACACAAGCTGCTCTGGGCTACTCTGGAATTTCCAGCTTCTGCAGTTCCATCAGGCATTTGGGCTTAAAAATCCACGTGGCATTTTAAGTGCTCCTAGAAAATGAGAACTTCTGCACCAGTTTCTTGGTAAGATCTCTGAGAAATGGCTTAAAGCTCACCAGGGTCGCTGAGAGTAAAGCAACGTGTGCTTGTGTCTGGTTTTTTCTGTGATGGAATTTTTTTTTTTTTTTAAACACCACTTCTTGGTCCATTGGTGAAACCTTCAATTTTTAGTCGATTGGATTTATTTGGGGGATCATTGAGGCCTCACATTTATGGCAAGTACAAATTTTGTCTTGCTTTGTGGAAAGATTACTGATGGATATTCTCAATCCTGTGCTTTCAAAACAGCCAATTTTATTCTAAAATGAGTAAATAAATGGGAGGATATAATCCAGTATAGGAAATGAAATAATATGAAATTTTATAGCTGGAAGAAAGGCAGTCTCTTGTGCATTTAAGGCTATAGAGTGGAATGAGTATCAGCAAAGCACACTGGTGCTGGTGTAAAGCGAGAGTGATTTGCAGCAAAGTGGTAATTGACAATTTTTGTTAAAGCCAGATCTCAGCAAATATAATTTTCTTTACTTCACTGGCAATTTAAACAGTGTTTCTGACTCTGCCTTGGAATGTTTCCCTCATGTAGGAGTATTTGAGCAAAGAGATGGGTTTTTAGTTGTATGAAGGCGCAGAGCACAGCCCCTCTGCAGCTGGGAGCAGGTTCTTTACTACTTCTCCGTGGGGAGCTGCTGGTTGGTAGAACACACAGAGATTTTGGTCCATGAAGATTTTAGTTTAAGACACAACAGATTTTATAAGGAGGAAGGAAAAGCGATTTCTCCAACTTCCAAATAAAGCTTCCCACTGAATGAATGCCCCGTTGTTGGAAATGTTCAAGGTCAGGTTGGACAGGGGACCTGAAGCAACAGGAATTTTCCAAGAACTAATTGTACTTACGACATTTGAGAAATCCTGTGATTAACATCGGGCAGTAGATCCAAGCTACTTCACCTGCCAGAGTCCTCTGCCACTCCAAACTTGGCACTGTGCATTTGGTTCTATTAAGTGACCTTATTTGCTGCTTGAAAGTTCCAAAGTTGTAGTTTGTACATCAGTTTGGCTCAACATTCCTATGCCAGTGTTAAATCGGGGCAGTTGTGAGACACATCAGTGTAAATCACATATAAACTAGAGGAGATTTGTTCATCAGTCCTTGCAGTTCCAACAGTGGCCATTCCTGGGGGTATCTGCCCTGCTTCCCAAGTTCTGCTTTGCTCATTAAGAGGCCACAGAGCTGAAATAAAGAATGTTGCAAATCAATAAAAGCAACCCAGCTGCAGTTCTGTAACAACGGAATCAGTGGGAACGTTTTCATTGCAAATCTAGGCAGGGATTTGAACCCTCAGATGGAGTTCATACTCCAGTAGGAATGTCTGCCCATGTTAGAGTCGTCCTAATATGGATGTTTATCTTCAAAAGAATAATGAGACCTGTAGTGGCAGTAATGGCACTCCAACTGTTTCATTTCATTTGTTCTGCTCCATGGAACCCATTCTGCAGAATTAAATAGATTTAAGTAATCTTTCTTATTTTGGTACTTGCTTTGTTGTTGCAGATAGAATTCCAACAAGCCCGGGTTCAGGATAGGATCATTTTAACTCTTTATGATAATTTGAAGGATTTTAATTCTTTTCTGTAGATTAATGATGTTCTATAACTAAAGATAGTATCTTGTGATGGATTGCTGCCTCATCTGATGGCAAAGCCCAGAAATCTGTCTGGTAAAGAAATCTAACCACGTCCCACTCAGTCTTCCAGTAAAAGATCAATATTTAAGGAAGTTTTTCTGAAAGCAGATGAGGATTTGGAGGAAACTAATGCAATATACTGAAGACATAAAGTAAAAAAATCACTCTTGTGCCAGAAAATACCAATGCTGTCAAAAATCCACAGATCTGGTGTTGTTAGGGAATGTTGGCTGCTGTTAAAACACTCCACTGGTAGAAGTTTAAGGCGTGTCTGCTTATCAAACACAGAAGCATATAGACATTACAAAAGTACAAATGTCTTTTTCTTTCAATAGTGACAACATTTATTTTCCTCTTGGCAGAAGAAAGCGTGTCTTTGCCTGACCCCGAAAAAAAACAGTGTGAGAGGGATTGGGGTTAACGTTTTGCAAGTTGTCATTGTGAAATAATGTGAAAAGGAAATCTTTAGGAGGAAAAAATGTTGACAAAAATCTTTCATGTGCCTAAAAAATAGGTTTTTCTTTCCTTGCAGACTTTTAGGATTCTTTGTAGATGTAACATAAGGTCCTAAAGAGAAGCTTGAAACATTCATTGCTGTGCTGCGAAGTGAAACGCTCCTATTCTGATTTGTTTTATGAGCTGAAACTGGAATGTTTAAAATCTGAAAATCAGGTTTTCCAGTGTATGAATTGCTTGGTTAAAACCCCCCCCACGTAAGTTTTCTATGCTATTCTGCCTCTTCATCGAAGAATGAATTAATAGCCTTGAAGCCACAAAGCACCTGAACACAGGATTAACTTTACTCCTGTCCATAGTTACCTGCTTGAGAATTCTTACAAATCTGTTGCATCTGGAACTCTCATCCTGAAAAAAATGAAATGAGTCTGTTTTATTAAAATTGTGGTGTGTTTTAAATACAACTCTCAACCTGTAGTTGACGTTGATAATTAAAATAGATATTCTAAACCAGATATTCTGGGTTCTTTCATTGCAATACTCACTGACTATTAATCTTTTTTTCTCCTCAAGGATTTTATCAAGAAAAGTCTGACGTTAAATGTTCAGGTTTTTGTCCTTTTTACAGTTCCAACATTTGTTAAATGCCAGTTTTCTATTCATGGGAGTTCAGATTGTGCTAAAAATAGGACAAGATTATCCAACTTTGATTGACTGTAGAACATGAATATATAAATAATTTGCTTTCCCTTTATTAGTGTGTTCGTTTGTCATCACTTTTAGCTTCCCATAAAGAGATAATGGAAAAAAAAAGAATCCATGGAGATGCTTCATGGCAGAGAGGAATGAGAGGCAATGAAACAATTGCATTCTTGTGCTTTAGGATGCAATTAAACATGAAGCATGGTAAAGATACGTAAAGCAATTTATTTAAAGTATAATTGAAGAAAATATATTCTTAATTAGCCCATGCTGATACACCAGAAGTCCTGCTTGACAGTACCAAGGTAAAATGTTTGAGAGGGAGGAGGAAATTCTGCTGCTGTTCTCCTTTTGCTCTGCAGTGCTGGTGTGTGATAACAAAGACAAAATCCCCCCAGAATAAGTAGAATCTACGTCTATTTTTTGTTGTATCAAAAGTACTGGTATATTTTGGGGGGCTTTTTTGGAATAATCTACCAGCAAAATTAAACTGAAATTGTGTTATTTGTGTATGAGGAAGAGCCTCTCTGTGTAAAGGTTTTATCTGATAGCCTGACTCTGTCTTGTGCTTAGAGGTGTCTTCAAAACATCGACAACAAAGCTGTAAATGACTAAATAATAATACCAATGAGTTGCTGAGTTTGATCAGCCTAGAGTTTAATTGTTAATACTGTCTAATAATATCATTTTCTTGCTGCACAGACAAATAGTTTGTCTTCTTTTACATAGTAAAGCTTTCCCCAGGGATTTGGAATTGCCTGTTGTTTGAGGGCATTTTTATTTTTGAATGGGAGTCCAAAAATGGACATTTTCAGGGATGTGTCAGCTGCTTCTCTAGGCCCAGCTGTTTTATCAGAACAAAAGTTATTCATGTGTGAAGTCCCTTGGAGTTTTGAGATGAAATAAGGGTTCATCCCTGCAGCAGGCACCAGTGGGAGTGTCAGAGCCTGACTTCCAGGCAGACTGCTTGGAAAACTGCAGGTTACACTTTCCGGGTGGGTTTTCTCCCCATTTGCTTCACAGCTGCTTCCTCTGGGAAGTTTTTTCGCCTCTGATTTCTTGCCCAACTGCTGAGCTCCCCAAAGGTGTTTCAGAGATTTCCAGTCCAGCTTTCCTAGTGGCAATGTCAGAGGAAAGGCAGGAGTGTAAGCAGCAGCCGCTCGTGTGAATCGCAGTCAGGGACTGTTCTGGAGGAGCTTCCCAGAGGCTTTGGGTCCCAGCAGAGCACAGAACTCCCTGGAAGAGTCATGGCCCTGAACTTCTGTCTTCTCTTCATTCTATTCCCCTGGCCTACAGAATTACAACGAGATTTTTATTGAATTCCTTAACTCTGGAGTAAATCATACATAAAAACACGTGTTTTGATGCATCGTGCGTGGTTAGTCCACAAATAATTTACAAATCCCGAAGTGTCACTTCTTCGGCCACTGCTTCCAGGAGCATCGCTGCAGTTGGTCTGCATTCACATCAACTCCCAGAATGTCACAGAGGATTTTGTAGAAGTCTGAAAAAATGGTTCTTCTTTCCCTTTCGGCCTACAGGGAAGGCCTGGAGTGTAATAAAGCAGCAGTTGTTTCCTGCAGGCCCAACTGCCTGGAAGAGAAGGGTCATCATAACCACCAAAAAAAGATGAGAGAAGCCTCTCCCTGGGATACTTTTTTATGAAGTTGCACACTTGTTCTCTCCTTGCCTCTGGGATCGGGAGAACTGCGAGGAATATTTTAGGCTAAAACAACTGAAGCAAAATCCAGGCTGGTGCTTTTCCAAGTGACTGGCCATGGAGCTGACGGCTAACCTGCTTTAGAAAATCACTTACCTTACAAGCCTTTCATCCTGGGGGAGCTCCAGATGAATCTTTCATGAAGATTGCACAGCAAGTTCCGAAGAATTCTTAATATTATCCCAAAATATGGATTCCTGTCACAGTCTCAAACCGTGCACTATGAGCTCCATTAAAATTAACTTCCAACCTCTCAGCTTACAGGACAGTGTCTATTTTTATATTGTTTTTTTCATGTCAGCGAGGATGTGCTGCCTGCTTCCCTGTCCCTTGCTTTAGGAGGGAGAAGTGACTCCTTCTTCTTTCCTTAGGAAGATGCAGGTTTCACACCAACTGTGCAGTAGTTCCAGGAGAGAATAATGAGGCTTTGTTACCAAGCCTTCCTTCAGGAGCACAGATGGTGGAATCAGGTATTTTGGGCAGTAAAATTTGCCTGGCAGTGACAAGACCTTGAGAGGAATAAAGCTGTTCATACAGAGTCCTTCAGTGTCCTGAGGCAGAGCTCAACAGAAAGGGGCAGTGCTGGGCTTGGCAGGTCCTGATCCTGTTTTCAGACGGTGTCAAGAATATCGGAGCAGTATCAGAGCTGCTGATACCTGACCTTCTGTCTGTGCATGAACCACCTTTACCCTGGCCAGAAGTCAGAGTATTCCCAGCTGGAATTGCCCCTGTTGAGCTGTCTTTTCAATTTTGAGCTGGTTGGTTGAATTGTTCTTTTTCAAAGACAGATTGAAAGGGTGTTTTTCTTTCTGCTGAACACCTCCATCGGTAATTGGAAGAGAAAAAGAGGCTTCCTCAAGGAAATCACTGAAGTGTCCATCAACACTCTATTGTGGACAGGCAAGCACCAGGAATTTCTCACACTGTGCCTTGGGAAGCTGTACTGTGCATTTCTGCTTTATTGTATTGTGTGGGAATTTGGGAAACCTTCCTATGGAGACTGCCTGACACAGAGTCCTAGAACAAGATTTATGGCGTAGACAATGTTTTTCTTATTGGTAGAATTGAATCCAAGATCTTTAAATCTTGAAAATAGATTATATTTAACCTACTTTGAAGTGGAGATAGGCAGCAGATGTGAAATATTCCACGTGTACGGATCCATCATAATTCAAGCACTGCTGAATGTTGCATAGGTATTTAGGTGTGCAAAGTGCAGGGAGCTCATTACATGGAGCCCTGAGCCTTCATTCCCTTGAAACATGTGGGGTAAATACTCCCAGTGACAATGTGGGATAAAGCAATAGCTCTGTCTTGAACTCCAGTGTTCTGACATGAACTGTGAAGATTTTACCCCAGTTAATACTGGTGAAATTGTACATTCATGTGACACAAAGATCAGGTCATCCTGTCTTTCGCAGCTGACCTCGATAAAGAGGGTGTAAAAAATAAATGATCCCCAAATCGGTGAAAGGTGTTAATCCTCATGGGGATGTGGGGAAAAAAATTGCAGTATCAGAGTATTTCACTGTCAGCAAATATTGGTCGAATTCCAATATTTATTAGTTGTTAATATCTCAATGAATACATTTTAGGAAGTTCTTCTGTAAGAAGCTAACCCTAAGTATGGCTACATAAATCAGTTAATAATTATCATAAAAGCCTGGTGTGTACGTGGTCACGTTGAGGTCTTTTCACTGCATTGCAGAGCCGGTGATGGAGAGGAGATGTTGGTGCTAGGAAACAAGGAACCTTTTAAAAGGAAATCAGTGCCAACCCTCATCCAAAGCTGGCGTGGCTGGTGCTGTGCCTGGGGCAGTGGAAAGGTTCAGCTCTCAGCTGCGCTCACTTCCCTCATGGCCACAGGCAAATCATTAATTTCCTTGGCCTGAGTTAATTGCTGGTGGAACTCCACTGTAGTGGGAAGTTCAACAGGAATTAATTTGACCTTCTGTGCTTCCAAAGCTCTGTATTAAATAATGTTTTCATGCATCACCAGGGACTTGTTTTCTCCTGGTTGTTTTCATGTGAGGGTGTTACAAGACGTTCCTGAATGACTCACTTAAGATAAGCGAATTGACTCTGGAAAGTTCTTTGCCCATAGCTAAGTGTTTGCAGCCAAGTTTCATCCTACTCTTTTATCTTTTCCCTGTAGGCAATGTCCAGAATTTATCTTTTCTTGGAGAAATAGCATAGACTGAGATTGTGAACTTTCTAGTAAATTAAATAAATTCAAAGAAAATTCACAAATTACCTATGAAATAGTGTTGAACTGATGTGTGAAATAGCACTAAAGGAATAAAAGAATAAACTACTGTTGTCTTTCATGCATTGATGTTTATTTGCCAAGTGAGCTTTCTCCTTCCTGTGAAAGCTGTAACAGATGTTTTAAATATCTTTACAGTTTTAAGTGTATTTTGGGTAATTCTGAAGGATGTGTGGTATTATTGCATCAAATTTTGGCTTAAAAAATAGTGATTTTTATGGACTTTCTTCTACTGGTTTGCATTACCCAAATTCTGTGCCAAGTCTTCTGCTTTCAGAAACAGTCTCATATACCCATGTTTTCATCCAGTTAAGTGCTGCCTTGCATTAGAAAACAATTTAAATGGTATTTAGCACTAAGGCTTACATACCATTATTTTTTTTTTTTTAGGACTTAAAGGATTCTCTTCAGCATTAATTTGATGATTTAGCCACATCACTTATTTAATTTCAGTCTCACCATTAATGCCTTTCTCTTACATTTGCCTCGATTGCAAAATGATGTTGTTTAATCATTAGTGATTTTAATATTGGTTTCACTAGTCCAGCTTTAGTGATCAATTTTCTTCTGGTTCTTCTGATTTACTGCTCATAATAAAAATGTATAAAAGGAATAATAAGTTATTTGTTTCATTAGGGGCTTGGAGCAGGACCAGTGGGAAGCTCTGTTGGTACAGATGAGTCTGGGCAGAAAATTGATGAGTTCTGTGCCAATTAACCCTTTGATGTGGAGCAATAACTTGTGAGGGTCTTTGTTGCTGATGTGTATTTTATCTGCAGCAAAACCTCACTGGATCCAGCCCATAAAGGATGTGGAAGTCGCTGTGGAGGACACCTTGTACTGGGATTGCAGAGCAAGTGGGAAGCCCAAACCATCCTACAGGTGGTTGAAGAATGGAGAGCAGCTGGCAATAGAGGTGACATTCTGTTTTGAAAACCTGGTGCTGTGTAAAATTAACAATGTTCATGCGAACAGGAGAATTCATTAAAGCTGTGGAATTAGAGGAGAAATCTTTGATACTGGGTTTGTATTTTTCGAGAGCATCCTGATGAGACTTCTAAAGCTACAAAGACAGATTATGTCGTGCAGAAATATTCCAGCTAAAAGCAGATTCAAAAGCAACAATAGAACCACAGAAAGAAACACGTAGGGAATGACTGGAGAAGGAAGTTTAATAACGTTATACATAAAGAATTATAAATAGGGATGGAGAGCTTGAATTATTTTAATGTATTTGTAGCTGGCATTTCATTAAAGGTAGTAAGGAAATATTTTCCAACTTCTTGACAAAACTCCTAACGATTCATGGGTTTACCACTGCTTTACTTGATGCAAAGAATGGAACACAAACAGCAAAAGAACATAGGTGTTTGCTTTCATGCAGTTGTTTTAGTAAATTAACAGGAAGTAATGCACTTGGTGACAGGGAAAAGAGGTTGAACTTAGAAGGTGAAAGGTCAGAAACGCAGAACAGGATCTGATACTCCTTACTGATTTTAAATCTCACTGCTTCTCTGGAAAACAGCCCCATTCTGGTTACCAGGAATATGAACTACAGGCACTTTTGCAGGAAGGATTTTGCTCTTGGGCCAGTGCCTTGTGCTCAGTGCTGGCATTTGGGCAAGAAAGTGACTGCTTGGGTGAATTCACTGGATGGTTCTGAAAAATGAGCAGAGCATGGGAAAGCATTTCTTACATCCATGCTGGCTAAAGGGCATGGTGGTGTTTTGTGGACAGGTTAAATGAGGGAGCACAAAATCTTCTCTGGGTGATTTAAGAGCATTGTTACTGTGTCATGCAGAGTCACTAAGGTAATGGGCTTTTTTTACCTCAGGAAGTGCAAAAATATCTTGGAATCACTCACTCTCCCCACTTCTCCAGTTTGGGGTGTTGGTGTCCAGCCTTTTGGTGTGATGTCAGGGCAGAAGTGTGACTTCCTCTGGAAATACTGAAGGACCAACTGTTGGAGAGCCAGCACTGAGGAGAGCCCAGAGGAGTTCTCTGTGTGCAGTGATCAGGTGTCTTCTGCTCCCTGACTGCAGTAATCCCTCGTGGTGGGTCTCCTTCACAAACATCTGTTGGGGTTGCTCCCCTCAGCTCCCCTTCTCCATAAACAAATCTTCTGTAAGAGCAGCAGCTTGGGATGCTGCAGAGGAGATCAAGCCATGGAGACTCAGGCTTTTTTCCTCTTTGGGATTGTTTTCTGTCTCTCTGGATGAACCCCTCGCACTCAGCTGGGACAGGACCTGTCCAGGAAGGAGCTGAGCTGTCCTGGAGTCACCCTGTGCTTGGGCCAGCTGTGGGTGCTGCCCTTGGCAAAAGGCAGGGAGTGAGTGATCGCATTGGGCCTGCTAAGCCGTGTCCAGACCCAAAGAACAGCCCGTAGAAAATACTTTTGGGCAGGTAGTTTGGGGTTTTGTCTGTTACTGTGTCTCTGGTTTTCCCCAAAGTTGATGCTCCTGTGGTTTTCTCACTGCTTCCTTTTCTCACCAGTTCTGCCACTCAGGTTAGTCACTTCTCACTGTAATTGAGCTTTCTGAGAATAAGCAAGGTGAGAAGACCCAGGCAGATACTTGAGCAGCTTTGCTGGCTCCAGGGCATTTAAGTTTGTGTCTTTCATTTAATGGCTGATGGAATTTTTTTCTGCACAGTATTAGAGAGAGCTCATTAGCAAGTGGCACATGTGAGATCTCTAAATAGTGTGAAATGCCAGTGCCATCTGCACGGTTTGGATAGTCTGGTCTGTCTGAGGGGGCTGGTAGCATTCTGTCCCTATTTCTGGAGAAATAAAAGGGTATTTGAGATGGCCAAACCTTGGTGCGACTGGGCAAGTTTGAAGAATTATTTTCATACACTGCATTTCCAGGTCTCCATATCTGATCACCATTGCTATACCATGATGCAGTCGTGTCACTTCTTTTAGAAGTGTGTTCATGATTTTGCTTTTGCATTTACCCTATTCATTGTATTTATGCTGTCCTATTTATATTCCTTACTTATTTTAAATTTTTCACAGGAAATAAATCATCAATAAAGATATTTTTCTTAATATTCAGGGAAGGATCCAAATTGAAAATGGTGCACTTACAATATCAAATCTAAATCTGACAGATTCTGGCAGATACCAGTGCATAGCTGAAAATAAACATGGTGTCATCTCTTCGAGTGCAGAGCTCAGGGTTGTAGGTAAGATGTTCCTTTTTTCCCTAAAACACAAACCTCATTATCCCTCTCCACACCCCCTTGGATTGCACCTCAGATTTAACTCACTCAGCTGTTGTCACTGAAATGAAACTTTTTTGTCAACCCGATGTCTGTATCTGCAGAGCTGAGGAGTTGAGTCATCTACTGCCGGAGGATTTGCAGGCCAATCCTTCATCTGAAACAGAACAGCATAAATTATTCACGACGGGAAGAGCAGGGATGGGGTTTTGGTCTTGGGGCTGAGGTTTAAAACCTCTGGTGTGGTGTGGAGGCGGCGCTGGCTCCATCAGCAGCTCTCACCTCTGTGTGGGGCTCCGAGGCACCTTTAAAAGCCTCTGTGTGCAGCCCTTCTGGGGCTGACAGGCATCGTCCACCCAGCCTGCCTGTGCTGGGGTCTGACACGGTCACAGCTGGGGAGGGGAACACTGGGCTTGGGGCTGACACACACTTGAGCAGTTTCTCCCTCCAACGTGAGGTCAAAACTAAGCTGTAACTGTGCTGTGTTTTGGGGACACAGGTTCCTGTTTCCTTTGTGTGGTTGATCAGCACGTGCTCCTTAGCCTTGGTCTCCTCAAACACTGAATTTCCTTTCAAAGTCAAGTGTTACTATAGGGAGAAGCCACGAGCTTTTTCTAAACTGGTAGTTAATGAAAACTTCCCTCAGAATGAGCTGCATTTGTTGTTTCATGTCATCTGACATGCACTGTCACGTGGAACTGGAAACCTACTGGTTCCCTGAGGTTTAATGAGACTCTTGGTGTGATATTTATTAGATATATTAAATAAATCTGCTCCTTTCAGCAGAGCATTCAGTTGGGCAGCTACTGAGCATTCCTTGGATTCATTGAGCTTCAGTCTCTGCAATCTTCTGTGCTTGCCTTGTTGGGTGTTCACCTGCTCACAGCTGAGACCTTTGGTACCAGGATGAGGTACAAAATAATAGGATAAGGAGGAGAAATGCTGAATTGTCCAATAGAAGATCTGTCTGAACTAATGAATGGTGTTAATTATGTTTGGAATCTGAGAAGTGCTCGTGTAAGTGCTAAATAGTAGTATCATTAATACCATTAAAAGTGCTTTATTTCACTATTACTACCTCTTCTGTTTTAGCTTCTGCTCCAGATTTTTCCAAGAGTCCAATGAAGAAACTGATCCAGGTTCAAATAGGCAGCACAGTTGATTTTGAGTGCAAACCCAAAGCTTTCCCTAAGGCCAAATGTTCCTGGAAGAAGGGAGGTGAGCAGCTACACGAAAATGAAAGGTACCATGTTACATTGGTTTATTTGTTTTAATCTTACAAGGAGCTTTTGTGTGTCATTTTATGCAGTAGTGTCAGCTGTAGATCCAAACAGCTGTAAAGTTTCTCTGAAGTCTGGCTGGCCTGGGGTTTTTGCTTGTTTTTTCATTGTGATGGTATCAGAGCACTGAGAGTGCAAGTGTAGTGCTTTCTCTAAGGTCAAGGGCCAGATTTTGTTTCCAGTTTAATGTAGAGTTGGGCCTGATTTAGAGAGAACCAGGTGCTGATAGAAAACTGGGAGTGCAAAGCCTGTAAAACAGTACTAAAAGCCTTCAGCAAAATGCTCTGAAAATGTTGGCAGGGAGGCAAACGAGGTGTGTTACAGCCGTGGTGATGATATGGCTGAGAGAAGAAAGAAAAGTTAATTGGGAGGTCAAGAATAGCAGATGAAACACGACAAGAAAAGGAAAATGCCCTTCCAGGTTCTTTTCAAGCAGCCGTGATCGTAGCAGGGATGACAGATGTCATCACTGTTTATGTGACAGTGGATGTGTTTGGGAGTTGTAGTTCTCAGGGGAGGGTTTGTGATTCACCCGTGCCCCCAGCTATTGATTTCCAACAACATGTAAATGGTTTTTTTCCAGTAATAACCGTTAAAGCATTACTGAATTAGTCATAAACTGAAACTGCACAAGTGTGCTGGTTAAATTGTGTAAAGAGACAGTACGGGGCTGTACCTCTGCTCTGGAGCAGCTTTTTGGGTTGCATCTCTCCCACACTGGGGATTGCTGACTTCTCTAGGTTTTCTGTTCTACAGTTCAGTATTTACACAGACTGGGAGTTGCAGGGAGTGAACTGGGGCAGCAAAAAAGCTCCGTGGAGGAAAGGTGTGATTAAGATAGTTACAGGTCTGATTTAGCATGAATATAGTCAGTGTGGCATTTTGGGCATTCCAGCTGCAGTCAGGACAGGCTGTGCACACTCAGAGGAGCCAGAATTACTAATTGGGAGTTCACTCTGGCCCCAGGTCAGCCTTTCTGTCTGAGTTAGACACGACTGCACTCACAGCAACAGCCGTGGGAAGTCACAGTGTTTGCTGGGAGCAGTGGGGACAGGATGGCTGTGCATGTGCATCTTGGAACACTCTGGTGTCACACTGTGCTTGGCAGGATAATTCATGGACAGGGAGGGCCCAGAAGGCCAGACATAGACTGAGGAAACCAAACATGTGGGTTTTGAAGGAGGATTGCCGTGGCAGTGTGGTGTGATTTAAGGAATGTGTCCCTGCTCCTCTGTTGGGTGGCACTGGGAAGCTGCTTCTCAATTAGACAAAATTCTTCTGGTGCTATTCCTGTAAAACACCACACTGGGCTTTTGTTTTGCAATTTTTAAACGCAGAAGTTGCTACCAGATAGATAAAACTTAAAGAGACTGCAGTGGAGACCTTTATTTATTCCATCGTAGGGCTGGAGCTGTCTCCTTGTACCCAGAAGCTTTGGGCACTGTCATCTTTGCCCTGGCTCTTTGTTCACAGGGGCCACAGGAGTTTTCATGTGTTCTGGTGTTAAGTGTTGTCAAATGTGACAATTTGGCAGAAGTTGGGGCATCTGTTGTTGCAGAGCTGGACATGGTACCACAGCCTCATTGGCTGCCTGCCTGCCTGCAAGCAGGCGAGCAAAATCCCATTCAAAATAGCACTGCTTGTAGCCACTACTTCTAGCCTTTAATTAAATAATATTAATGTATTAAATTAAACAACGATCCCTAAATTTATGCGATACCTGTTGCCTTTAGATGGTTCTCGATGGGTTTTAATTTTTGACTGATTTTGTAAAGCACTTGTGAAAAATGCGTAGTTCCTGATTTTGTCCATTTAGGAAAATTCCTAGCTTTTGTCCCCATTCCATGTCCATGACAAGTAGAATGGTATCCTTCCCAAATCCGCCTGTCTCTGCTGTTGGAGCCTGTGTAGGTTCAATTCATGAGAGTCAAAGCTGCCAGGCACTGCTGGACCTTGCAGGGCTCCACATCTCCAGGAGAGGAGAGTTTCAGCCACGATTTTCATCTTGCTTTGGGCTTTCTGTCTGCCTGGCCATCAGAGCTGGGCTTACTGGTTGCTTCAGGTTGCCCTTCCAAACCAGTACCTCCCAGTTTCATTGGAGGTGATGGTACCAGGCTAAAGAAAGCAGGGCTCAGTTTCCAGAAATGAGCATACATGATGCTGCCTGCTCAGGTTTATGAACACAAATTACAGCTGTAGCTCCTGCAAAGTGCAGGTAGTTCCAGAATATCACCCAGAGCGTATATTTTTGACAACATATTGTAAATGGCTTCCAGAAGAAGCACAATAACAAGACAGTAATCCTGAATTAATCTAAATGAAGTAAACTCGCCTTCAGAGAAGAGCAGAGTGTGGTTCTTCTCAGAAAACCCTGGAGTTCATTACTGTCTGCTGTGAGTAATTGCAATTCGTGATTTTCTTGCAGTTCTACAATTCCTGCAATTCAGGAAAGGGTTTCAAATTAGCAGTACATTTTTCAGCCATTAACTACATTTCCAGTGAAGTTTGTTGAGGAGGAGGGTTTCCTCTTTTTTAATTGCAGCAAACAGGAGGATGGAGTTCCTTCCACAAGGGTAATTCTGCTCAGAGAAGTCCAGTGTGGACAGCACCTGGGAGAGGTGGGGAGGCAGAAGGAGCTTAATTTTAATTACATTTGCAGCAGCATGGATAGAATTTATATATCTTAAGAAAACTCACATATGAATAATAAAAATAAAGCACAAATACTTCAATTTCTTGTCATCAGACAACTTGGGTTTCACCGAGGTGCTGACCACAATGCTTTAGTAAAGCCTGAGAGAGTTTCATTTTGATGGCACTGTTGGTTGTATTCTTAATTTATTTTCAAATACTTCTGCATTTTCAGTATGTAGAAGATTTGGATAATGACTCAGTAAATTTTAATTAAATGAGCTGAATATGGTATGCGTTGTGGAGGGGAGAAAATATAATACAAAATGGATTCATGAGCTCTGGGCTGAGAAATCACTCAGCATTGAAGAATGCAATCTTGTTTCTTGTTAATTTTGCAAAGTATGTGATTTTTCTTTTTTTTTTTTAGAATATCTTGAATAAAGAGAGCTAAAGATTAAAGAGCAATGGAGTGCAGAGAGAAGTGAAAGCATAGGATAACATGCAGGAGGAAAGACAGAAAATGGGAATTAAATTTATCAGGTGCCTGAGACACCTCCACCTCCAGAGGGATGAATTTTTGTTGTCCTTTTATCCTCCAGAAAAGGAGGATTAGATGTTTAACCAAGGTTAAACACTCCTGATGCTGGTTTAACTCACCAAAACCAGAATAAATACTAAAACATGCTGCAACCCAGACATAACCCCTTCCAAGAATTCCTTAATGTTTTATGTATGTACATGGGGTTTAATTGTCAGATTGTACTTGACAGTTGCTGCCTGTGGGCTGTCGTGGGTTCTGTGCTCCTGGCTCAAATACCTGACTGGAAGAGGGTTAAAAAAACAGGATTTTGTGAAAATGCACAGCAGTTTTTCACCTTTAAACAAACTCAGCTTTATTCCTAGATGTTTCTAAATTTACCAAGACTAGAATAAGATGAGAAGATGCTGCAAAAACTTCACTGAAAGACTTGCCAGTGCAATTCCCTTAGGAAAACTCCAGTTTTAGCAGCTTCCATTGTGGCCAAGTGATGGCAAATTAAGGGAGGAAAGAAATAATTCCTGACAAAGAATTGCACGATACTTATAAGTATTAGTTAATGATTTTAGCTTCCCTGCAGTTTGAATTAAGTATTTTTATTCATTTTGTGTTACAGTTTGAAGTGCTGTGATGTGAAAAGTAATGCATTTACTTACCAGTACTTGCATAGGAATTTTTTTTGCTGACTTTCCTGTTAATTAATCTGCTTTAATTTACTTGGAATTTGATTGATGCATAAAAGGACAGTTTTCACCCACTTTTCCACTCTTCCTTTGCACTGAAATGTTACTAACTGGAAAGGGATGTGTTTTTGTTTATTACCATATCAGTAAGGATCTAAAACAGTAGCATTTTTTGCTGAATAATCTGACAAATGAAACAGGCAGTGATTCCTGAGTTTGATGATGTCTGTTAGTTCAGTAATAAAGCATTTCCTTGGGAAGATGGACAGGTTTGCAGTCATTATCAGTTGCATTATTGGCACCAAGTTTCAGTGGATCCTGAGGCACCATTCTGTCTTCTCTCTCTAAATTTAAATACATAAATGTATAATTTTACCAACATGAGCCTCTCAAGTCAGTCCTGAAGTTGTTTAATCCTTCTCCCCATCCTGTTGACCTCCATGTAGGAGTGTGGGTGTGAATTAGAGGAAAAAGGATCTCCTCAAGCATCGATTCCCCCGATTCTGGTCAGGAGTCAGCGAGAGATGATGAGTTTGTCAATGACGCTGTGATCTGATGGCCAAACAGGTCCTCAATCCGTCTCCAGCTGGATCAGGACCATGGGGGGAGCAATGGTCCTGATTCCCAGAAACAGAGGCTAGACAGGAGTAAGGGAATAAGGCGGGTGTTTATTTGAAAGGCCTTCGAAGGTACCCTGGGGAGCCAGAGGCCACTGCAAGAAGGGACCCCAAGGTGGACCCCAGGTCACGAGTTCTTCACCCTTTTATAGGTTTGGTTCATTTACATATCAGGGTTAATTCTCCAATTAAAGCTTCAGTTTTCCCCTCAGCTTGCCCCCCTCTCAGAGGCTCTTTGGTTTATACTTTTGGGCCTAGGACAGTCTTGGTGTCCCTGGAGAGCAGGCCTGGAGAGGCTTTGTTATGTCTGCCTACCACGAGAGAGCAGAAGTGAACAGGCTACAAGAAACTCCAGAGTTACACACCAGGCAGTGCAGGATTTGAAAAATACCAAAGTTAAAACCGAAGGCATCAGTCCCTTGTACAGGGCAAAAGGTTTTGTGCCACTCACCAGGGTATCAGAAGGGTGCAGGTTGTGGAAAGTGGAATTCGCTGGGGAAATGTCTGGCCTTCAGCAAAATGGGTTGGAAAAACACCTGTAGATGCAGGGAATGCCAAAGGCTGTATTGTTATTTTTGTGTCACAGGGCTGAGCCTCTCCCTGGCATTGTTCCAGCACCGAGTGTGAATATTGAATAATTTTAAGTAAACTAAAAGCTTTGTTTTGTCTCATGTTTCAGCAGGCGGGCTTTTTTTTTATTTTTGGGTTTAGGGTTTCCATAGGCTCTGAGCTGCATTTGCTGTTTTGTAATTGGAAAAAGTGGAGCATTTCTCTTTTTCTAATTTACCAATAAAGATTTTATTTAGACTATAATATTTTTCTCAATTTGATTTTTCTTGGTGTATTGTTTGCTTTTTGTTTTTAATTCTAGAAAAAAAATATTATTAATTATATCTGGGTTTTAATAAGCCTACTGCTTAATTATTTTAGGCAAGCTAGGCTTGCAGGTAGCTCAGAGCACTCTAAAAGTGACTGGTTTTAATTAAACAATAGACATTTTCAGGTTTATTCCCTGATCCTGCATTTTCCTTTGTTTGATCTTGGGCTTTGTCAACACTTGGGGTTTCTTTAGTTTTGTATTTTTTTCTATTGGAAATTGCATCAAAGTAGATGAAGCCTCAGCTAGAAAGTTCAACAGCACAGGAGCTTGCAACCATAATTGAGATGTTTTAACACCTTTTTTTGATGTCATTCTAATTACCTATAAAATGTATTACTCATGTCTTTAACACATTTAAAATACCTATAAACCATATGGCACGGTTTAATTAATTTTAAATGTTCCATCTAACATGAAGTGCAGCCAAATATGACTTAGGAATTTTCCAAAACAAGTTAATGAGCCTCAGGGAAGTCACTGCTGAGGCACATCCTCCCTTGAAGAATACCTCAAATGGCACCACATCAGCTGAGGTACCTCAGGATGCTTTGTGGTTATAAATGGATTAAGCTGCCTATTTATAGCTCTCTTTCTCACCCCAATAAGATGCTTTTGTCTGTTGTTCTAACAGGGTGACTTGTTATCTCTTGTAATTTGCATCTGCTGATTTCATTACTGCACCACCTTTGCCCAGAGGAAGAGTATCTTAGCTACAGCACTGAGAGCTGAAACGCCTCTTTTAAGGAAATACAAAATGCAATTTGAAATAATTAAGAAAAAAGCATTTAAAAGCTGTGTATGTTTCTATATTGTAATTCCAAAAATTCTTTTTCATTGTAAGGAGCAGTGCAGCTGTGGCAGGAGTCCAGGTTCCTGCTTTTAGATGTTTAAAACAGCCTCCATGTGGCTTTGAGGATTGGGTGGATTTGCTGTTAAGGGAGAGGGGCAGTGGAACTGCAGAGCCCTGGTGGACTCCCACTGCTGTGGTTTGCATTTAGGGACTGTGGGTTTGGGGTCTGACAAGTTAAGGGTGAAGGATAAGATCACTGAACCCTTGATGACCTTTTCATGAAGAAATTTTCCCCAATATCCAATCTAAATCCCCCTGGCCATTTCCTCTGGTCCCTGTCACTTGTCACCCTCCTCAGCATAACCTCGGGTCAGGGACTTGTGGAGAGTTTATCCCATATCCCACCTAACACAGCAGCATTTAACCACAGAACTCAGCCAGGGCAAATGATGGGGATCTACTGACGTTATTTTACCTCAAGAGTGTTGAAAATAAAAAGAGCAGCAGAGGTGTGTAATTAATTAATTAATTTTGTACTGAATAAAGCAGCAGGTTAATAGCAAAGCACATACAAGTGAGCAGGCAAAACACTCGCAGCTCCTCTGAGGGAGGGAGGATGGCAATGTTAAATTTGATGGCATTTGCTGCCTTTTCAGCTGGCACTTCCCCTGGAAACCGAGCAAGACTCCGGCTAATGCAGGCAGAGCTTTGCCTGAAGAGGGTTTTTTTGCTGCTGTGTTCATTCTGTACCAGTGTGGGTGCTGAGGGCATTTCCCAAACACCATCCAGCCAAGGTGCTGTGCTCTGTTTGGTGCCTCTCCGATGGACTGATGGGATGTGAGAGAAAAGCTCTGAAGCTCTTTTGACTTGGGCATCTCAGGAAAATGGGTACCTTTTGTTAACGAGTGTGGACATTTTTATATCTCTTCAGTTATTTTGCTGTTCCAGGTTGTCTTTAGGGTAGAAGTGCCTGCCACTGTGGATAAAACAGATGGGAGGGCACGAAACAACGCAAGAGGGAGGCACACCCCCC
>NW_008236442.1:5053725-5074249 GCF_000691975.1 Corvus brachyrhynchos | reverse complement strand
AAAGAGGGAGTCAAACCAGCCTTACCTGTGCATCCCTCCAGTGCTGCTGCCTGGGATGTCACCTCTGCTGTGGGGATGTTGCTGCTCCTCTGCCCCTACCAGTGCTGTGGGTTTTCTGCTGTCTACATCTTGTATAAGCACCTTCCTGCTTGTTCCATGCTCTCACTGGGGGAGGTTGTGTGGGGTGAAGGGAATTTTCTGTCCTGCAAGTCCTTCACAAAGGAAGTTCATGAACAGTCCTATAGAGTTGTCATGGTAATCACAGTGATTTCAAAGTTGCCGTGCAAGATTGCCTGAGGTAAACAACAAAAGAGCTGAAAATTATTCCAGTTCCAGTTGGTGCAGATGAAAAAGATGGAGTTCATGTGGGATTTCTCTCTTTCACACACGTACATATGCCCACATCTCTAAAACATTGGTTACTGGTGTCCAAAATAACACATCCAAAGTAATGTGTGGGTTCAAGTTTGTTGCGTATTGTCAGTGAATGATCACAACATTTTCAAACCCCAGGTTGGAAATTGTCCTGGTTTCAGCTGGGACAGAGCTCATTTTCTTCTTAATTGCTGATACAGCTTAATAGGTCTGGGATAACAGTAAGGTATTAAAGCCTTCTGTCTAAAAGTGCTGCAACTTTCAAAATCTCCTCATCATTTTTTAGGATCACACTATTAAAGGATGGAGGACTGAGGATAGCCAACGTGACCAAGGGGGATGCTGGCAGCTACACGTGCCTGGCAACAAACCAGTTTGGAACAGCCAGGGGCTCCACCAACTTGATAGTTACAGGTGGGTGAGCTGGGACAGAGGGGGATGGACCTGGAATTGCAGACTCAGGAGTCTGCAGTGATGGGGTAGAATGTAAAAAGTATGAGAAGTTATTTATTTAATGTATAAAGATAAAAGGATGGCTGTTACAGCTCTTTTATTAGTTGAAAGGAGAGACACCGAGGGATTTTTTTGTCTTTGACAAAGATATTTCTCAGATGTGAGGGAGTTCTGAACACTTCCCTCCCTCCTCTCACTTCTCTAAACACTAAATAGTGCAATTATGCTTTTAGGTTTGTGGGGGTTTTTAATTTGTTGTGAAAAAAACATGTCAATCAAAAAAAATCTTGGAGGTAATTTTATATTCCAGTTGAAAATCTGTTTAGCCCAAAGGAGGTTTAAATGGTGTTTGCTTTTGGAAAAAGATGTGGTGGAAACTCCAGCTGCAGGGGAGCGTTCAGGGACTCCATGGGCAGTAGAACACAGTCTTGAATTTTATCCAGAAATGTTGTTCAGAGAGATCTTGCCCCTTCCTCCAAGTCATCCATTCCTGGCTGCTGGCTGAGACACTGGATGAAAAGAGACAGGAGTTTGTGAAGTTTATCTGAAAAATGTCTTCTCTCATAATGTTCTTCTTCAAAGATTTTAATATCTGAAAGATTTTCCAATCTCAGAATTATCTAATATCCCACTGCATTACATATCCTATATATCTCATAGGTCCAAACAGAATTACTTTGTTCAGTGGATTAACAGCTTCATGTTTTCAGCCTGTGCTCCTAAATGATTCACATCCCTTTATGTACAGATAACAGAATTATATACAGAGGATTCCTACAATTAAATTTTATTTTTACGGTATTTACGGTAGCTGAAATTTTTCTCTGTTAATGTGATTCTGGAATAACAAACAGCTCTTCTTGATGACACTGTTTATGTTCTGTGTGATGCATGGACCCAAATATCCAGTGTGTTCTTCCTTAAGTGGATTTCCTCCAGGTTCTGGGGTTTTTTTGGTTCTTCCCTTACTCCCACCTCTTCATGTGCACAGTGGCTGCTGCTGCTTCCTGCTCCAGAACACGAGTGGGATTGCTGAGAGCTCTGGGGTGGCAATTCCTGCCTGTGGATTCAGCTTTGTGGAGTGGATTGGCTGCACCCAGCAGGCTCAAATTCACCTTTCCAGTGTCCAGCAGCTCCTGCTGGGAAATGCAGGGACACAAAGCTCCAGCAAAAGGGGTCAGGCAGCATTCCCAGCCCAGCTGCATCACTGGAAGCGGCTGTCATTGATCACATCCGAGGAACATGGGGGGATATCAGTGGCAGGCAAAGCTCAGCAATGCAGAAAAACCCAATCACCCATATTTGTGCTCCCTGCAGAGCCAACCAGGATCACCTTGGCACCTTCCAACATGGATGTGACCGTGGGGGAGAGCGTTGTGCTGCCCTGCCAGGTGCAGCACGATCCCCTGCTGGACATCAGCTTCACCTGGTACTTCAACGGGACCCTCACGGACTTCCAGAGGGACGCTTCTCACTTCGAGAAGGTTGGAGGGGTGAGCTGCAAACACCTTCTCTTCACTTGCCTTACAGCTCTAGCCAGCACGAACTTCTTTTTTCCTCATGCTAAAAATTAAGATGTTTCTCTTTTGAGAATTCTCTTCTGTGTTGAAAGGAAACCATCCCCTGGCCCAGCTTGCTGCCCGTCACTCGTTTTTCTTGTGCCCTGTGTTTTAGACCTGAAGTTTTTAAGTTCTTACCTCTTAGAATCCGTTTCTATGCGATTTTCCTCAGGATCACATGAAACACAGCAATGATGGGCAAAGGAACCTGACACAAACCAATTTGTCATGAGGGATTTTATAGCCTGTAGACATTCAGGGGCTTTGGTTTTTTAAGCTCTTATTTGTGTGAAGAGGAATTTGAGCTCGTTAGTAGAAAACTTCACACGTTACCAAGAGATCCATGAGAATATTTCCTGGGCTTTGTATCACATTGAGGTCAGTGCAATAATTCCATCTGGAGTTACATGCAGATCATGGTGAGTAAATAATCCTAAATATGTTCTAAGCCTTCCAGTAGTTACAGTGTGGATTTATTAAATGAAAACACCATTGCAGAAACAACTTCAGCTTTCTTGGTTGGAAGATACTTATTTTTTTTGATGGATAGATTTCCATGTACTGATGTCTGGGAGGTCCCCGTCACACAGGCCTGAGGTCTCCAGCATCTCTTTGCTATTGGGATGTTCTGGGAGCACCACCTGGTCTTCCAGATGGTTGGAAAACTGTGGGATGTGAGGCTGTCTTTCTGCTTCTTGGGGTGTTTTGTTAGCCAGGTGATTTATACAAAGAGCATGGCAGACCAAGCAGGTGCCCAAATTCTGAGCAGACTTGCCCCAAAACTGGGGATCGCCAGCACTGGCTGGGGTTGTTCTGCAGCCAGGACAGGAAAAAGGAATTCCAGCAGCTGTTCCTACTGCATGGAACACTCTGTATTTGTATTCCAGGCAGCAGGGGGAAGGGAAGAAGGTGATTCCACGGTCACCTGGGCTTGTCCACCCTGCCAAAGGCTGGATCTGACCAGGCAGGAATGTGATACCCGATGGAAAGGGAGGGTCTTGCAGGGGGGCTTCCTGCTGCTCCCCCAGTCCCTTGAGAGTCTTCCCAAATCACCACAAATAACTGAAATGCAGTGTTAACACTTTGCTGGGGTTTATTTCAAGTAAAACTGTTCTATTTGAAGCCCCCTCCCCCCTTTGTTGAGTTGTCTCAAATTGAGTTTGCTGAAATGAGTTCGTGTAGGACGTGATTTGCTTGCATTCACTGCTGGTGTTGGGCATTCCCTGAATATCCACTTCCATTCAAGTAGATGGATTTTAGATTGCTTTTGACTCAACTTTTAATTTATTGTAAGCAATCAGCACTGAATTGTCCTGCAAACAACTTCCATCTGTGCTTTCACAGAAGACCAGGCACACACATGGAAGGGAATCAGGCAGAACTGGCTTCAGTTCGTGTTGAATAAAGAATTGAGACATTGTAATGCTGAAACAAAGAAAAACAACCAAATGTTTTGAAAGGTTCATTTTTTTTTTCTAAGACTAAAATAAACCTCAAAGTCATGTCTTTGCCTTTCTCCCAAGCTACTGTTTGCCCCTGAATCAGTGGCCAAAGTAGCTAAAAATACCCACAAATAGGGTTCTGCTCTTGAAGAAAATGCTGCTTCTCCAGAAAATTAAAATTTAAAAATATATTTTAAAAATTAAAATCTGACTGAGGCATTTTTCACCTGGAAAATTCAATTGGAACAGAGTTAAAGCAGAAATTCAACTGACACAAAGGGGAGATCTGTTTTTTTAAGGGACACTGTCTACCAAAGGTTTAATGTCAAATTCTGTGTTCACTGATGTGGAAAACAAGCAGTACACAAAGAGCCCGAA
Organism: Corvus brachyrhynchos; assembly: GCF_000691975.1. NCBI lineage: Eukaryota > Metazoa > Chordata > Aves > Passeriformes > Corvidae > Corvus > Corvus brachyrhynchos. The sequence goes on along the minus strand of NW_008236442.1, from coordinate 5,070,042 downwards.
TATCATATGAAGTTACAGTTTCATTCAAGTTTTATTTCTGTTTCCCATGATCCAGGAAATAACCACATGCTGTGATCTGAGAGAGAACAATGGGGGAAAAAGTACTAAAGATTAAATACTCAATGAAAAGCAAAGAATAGAACTTAGGCTTGTAAAATGGGAAATACAGCCTGAACTGTGCAACCTTTAAAGGAAAGTGTGCTCACAATAACCTGTAAAATAGACTGAATTCAACTTTGTCTTTCTACATATTCCAACTCCTTAAAAACCTGTCATAACCTGACTTAAAAATTCCAGATAAAAACCCCATGAATTCTGTCTTGAAATCAAATGGGTAATAGCCACAGAAAGCACATTTCTCTCTTTTTAGGGCTTTGAGACAAATGGTCACAGGAGCCTGAGGTCATTGGGGGTTCTGGGCAGGAGATGTGTTCCCAGTGTGAGCTCGCCGTGTTGGAGCTCACTTCTCCCAAAAAAGGGACACTACCTCATGTTTTTTGGGAAAATGCTCCCAGACAACAAACCTGGAGCAGTTGATGGGCAATAATTTGCTGTCCTGGTCACTGCAATGCAGCTTTTGAGCAACTTCACACTTTTGGTGGATTTCTTTTCCCTTTGCAAAGAAAATGTTAGACTGCAAGGGTGGTGCATTTGCATTAATGAATGCTCTGTATTCCCACAGAGTGCATCAGGTGATTTAATGATCAGGAACATCCAGCTGAAGCACAGTGGGAAGTACGTGTGCATGGTGAAGACAGAGGTGGACAGTGTGGCCTCTGCTGCTGACCTCATCGTGCGAGGTACATCCCAGCCCAGCTCCAGGGTCATGTTTTCCACCTTTTTTATATTGTAGGCTGTAGAAACAACTGATGTTGGAGGTTACAGAACCAGTCCATGGCTTGAATGGTGTGATGAATGACTGTGAGTTGAATTATGTCATTCTGACCTGCAGCTAGGGAGAATTACAGCTCAGGCTTTGGGTGAAGCCTGATTTTCCCAGAGGAATGAAGAGCTGGAGGTTATAATAGTGACTTCACATCTTTTTTCACTGCCAGTCCTTGAGGTCACTGACAGGAGGGAACTCACTGGCAGCTCTGAGGCAGTTGCTGCCTCTGCAGACTGAAGTGTTGGGGACTCCAGAATCCTTCCTGGGAAATGGCAGTTCTGCCAGAGGCCAGGAGAGGCTTTGTCCTAAGGTTTAAATCCTATAGTGCAGAATTATTCCTTTTCATTCCAAGCTGGAATGTTCACAGTTGAGCCAGAATTGTGGCTTTCCTTGCTGATGTTACAGCTATGGTCATTGCAAGGTAAAAGCTTTGATCTAGGAAAGCACATTATGTGATCAGCAGTTACTCAATATATTTTAAAATATGTCAGATATTTTTCTCATTGTTAATGCACTGTTACTCATTTCAAGCCCCTTTGCTGGTGCAGATGAGACAAAACCCAACATTCTGGCCAGGAAATGGCCGGAAATGAGGATTTTCCAGAAGGCAGCAGGAAGTTTGTGTGACTGAATTGCTGCATGGGGTTCTGGTCAGATGTGCTGAAAAATTGTTGCAGTGCATTGTATGGTAAAGAAGTTGTAGATAAAAAGTTGACAGACTACAGAGATGTATCTGTAGATTAAAGAGGACATTTAGGACTAAAGGAAAAGACATTGGAAAGAGAGAGAGATGTGCTGAACAAAGGTTCTTGGTAAAAAAAACCAAAACCCAGTCATCTGTTCTGCCCTTGAGAGTATTTCAGGTTGAAATAGTCAGAGTTAAGTTTAGTGAATGTAAAACAGTAATTAAAAGTGTTCTTATTCCAGTCTGAATTGTTTTCCTCCTCCCTGAGGAAGAAAAAACAGGAATCCATCCTGCTGGTAGTGATTCCCAGGGTGCTTCAGGGCTTCACCAAACACTGCCTGGTTTTCCATCCGATTCCAGGCTCTCCTGGGCCCCCCGAGCACGTGAAGGTGGAGGAGATCACGGACACCACAGCTCAGATCTCCTGGCAGGAGGGCACAGACAACCACAGCCCCGTGACCACCTACACCATCCAGGCAAGGACTCCCTTCTCCGTGGGCTGGCAGCGAGCCACCACAGGTGAGCACAATTCCCGTCCCAGGCTCTGTGGGAACATCTCTGGCACCCTGTGCCTGACTTTCCTTTTCCCTTTCTCTTCTTCGTAGTTCCGGATGTCATCGATGGGAAAACCTTCACAAGCACAGTAGTGGATTTAAATCCTTGGGTTGAATATGAATTTCGTGTAGTTGCCAGTAACAAAATAGGAGGTGGAGAACCTAGTTTGCCCTCAGAAAAAGTAAGAACTGAAGAGGCAGGTTAGTGGGTCCTTCTATTTGTTTTTAATTCAAGAATCTTGAATATTAACAAAGAAAAGGAGTGTTATCTTTGGCTCTTTGCAAACAAGCTTGGAGTTGCCATTGGATATAAAAGCCTGTAACAAGTTTGTTCATATTTTTCCATTTAGCTGTGAGACAGTTTGTGTTGCATTACTGAACATCACAGAAGCATAACATCTAAATCCATTTAAACTCTGTGCACTGTGCCAAAATCTGCCAGTTCAGGCAGTGCTGCAGAGTCTGAAGGTATAAATGGATGGAAAGAGGTTAATTTTGACAGGGGATTTTCATTGCTGGTGTTTGATCAGTGAAACCCTTCCGTGTTACAAGCACGTGGCTCAGAAGAACCCATCAATTAAAACCCCAGTTCACTTGGAATGAGGCCATTTCCCAATTCATCTGCATAACATCCCTGGAAGTGTTCAAGGACATGGAATTCTGAGCAGCCTGGTCAGTGGAAGGTGTCCTGGAACAAGGTGATCTTTAAGGTCCCTTCCAACCCAGGCCATTCTCTGAGTTAACTCTATTAAAAAATGAAGCTTGTCTCCAGTTTTGAGAAGTTCTTAAACACAGCATACCTGGTGTAATCTGTGAGCTGCTGAGGTTCTCCAGGTGCTCAGAGGAACCCTGGCCTGGCCCAGGGAAAGGTGAATGTGGGACAGGGCTGGGGCTTTCCAGGACTGCCCCTCCTACCCCAAAAACATTTTCTCTGGTTGCAAAGGGAGTATGAATATGGGTTAAATTCAGAGCTTGAGGCTGATGTGATGTGTTCTCTTGTGATGCGATGTATTCTCTGTGCAGACGTCTCTGCATTTCCTTTCCACAGTTCCCGAAATTCCCCCATCTGAGGTCAGTGGGGGAGGAGGCAGCAGATCTGAGCTGGTCATAACGTGGGATGTAAGTTTGCTGGCGAGCAGTTTCCTTCACAGAACTTTTTTCTTTCTTTTCTTTCTGCTCTCTCTGAATTTCCCTGGCGGCAGCAGCTTCTCCTCTGGGATGTCCGTGTGCTCTGTGCCGTGTGTGGTGTGAGCCCTGGACACTGGACTTTGTTCTTTCACTGCTACACGTCCCTGTGCTGGATGGAAATCCCCAGGGAATTTAGTTTGGCTGGGATTGCTTCTGTTCTCAAACAAATGTTGATGCTAAAAAGGAGGAAGGGGGGCAGGGGAAGAGGAAGAGGGATGGTTAAGGTGAGAAATGGGGCTTTGCAGTGCAGATTTGCAGTTCTTGCTTTCCCACCATTACCCTTGGATGCATGTGCTAACCAATACAATCTCACACTGCTTTGTATTATGTATCCCTTTTTTAATGATTTGAAGAGCTGTTAATATTCTGTTCCTAGCATTGACTGCTCTGTGTGGTTATCTAATCATGATCACATCAGAGGAAGGTTTAAGCCGCTGTATGAAGGTGGTATTGGATTCTCTAATAGCTGACTGAGCAACTATTCATTTTTTATGAACTGTGGATTGATGAAAGAAAAGTTATATTTACTGAAGAGTGTCTTAAAGCAGCATACTTAGTGGAAAACAAAAATGCTACCTGAAAGTTGTTCTCTTCTTGGAATGCAAACCTTAAAGTGGGTCGAAGGGAGCGCGTTTTGCTGTGCTGTAGCAGAGTTAATTGGCTGAGGGGATGCTGCCAAGTGCAGTGCCAGCACCTGCAGCATGTCCACGAGTCTGCTGGCACTTCCCTCCTGCCACATATCCCCATGGCATCACAGATCTGTGTTCTTCTGTCCAGCCCATCCCCGAGGAGCTGCAGAACGGGGAAGGATTCGGGTACGTGGTCGCCTTCCGCCCCTCGGGCACCACGACGTGGATCCAGACCGTGGTCACCTCTCCTGACACCCCCAAATACGTCTTCAGGAACGAGAGCATCCTGCCCTTCTCGCCCTACGAGGTCAAAGTCGGGGTCTACAACAACAAAGGCGAGGGGCCCTTCAGCGCAGTCACCACGGTGTTCTCGGCTGAGGAAGGTACAGCCTTCAGTTTCCCCAAACACTTGCATGAGCTGTTCCAGCAGGGGATCCAGCAGCAGCTGGGGGAGATGAGCTTGGTTTGGATAAGGACAGGTTTGTTTCCACAGTCACCTCTCCCTTGTTGTTGGTTTCCCAATGCAGAGCCCAGCACAGCCCCCTCGGGAGTGTCTGCCCCCAGCCTGTCCTCCTCAGCCATCGAGGTCTCCTGGAGAGCCATTCCCTGGAAGATGAGCAATGGAAGGCTGCTGGGCTATGAGGTGAGTCTGTTGAAATCAAAATATTTTAACTAACAAACCCTATTTATTCAGTAAAATCCACTCCTTTTTGCAAAGGGCCATGGGCCAGAAGCGTCGTGCAGGCTGCAGGACAACCACACAGACTGACCCCAAATCTTGCTCTTCCTGCCCCAGCTACACCCAGAAGGAGGCTAATTCTTTCTGTCTTGGGAAAAAAACCCCACAGAATGAAGTTGTGTTTTGCTTCTTGTGCTGATTGATAGCCATGTGTCTGACATAACTCCAAACTGACTTTTTTCAGAATTACATTCACTTTCAAAGAAACTTTTTTATAAGGTACATTTTTCTGAGCTTTACTTGTTTCCTTTTTAATGAACTAATGCTTTTCCTCTTGTCCTTCTTTGGTTCAGGCAAGATCTAATATTTCAATTGCCTTTTTCACTAAAAAGAGCAGCAAGTGTGAGAAGCAGCTGGATAGGAATATTTTATTTTTGCACAGTAAACATATTTCTGAAACTTTAATGTATTTCTACCTTTTTCAGCTGAAGGGAAAAAAAAACCCCACTTAAAAGAGTCTGAGTACAACGCTGTGGGTGAACAGCCCAGCCCGTTCCATGCAAGATTTAAATGGGTTTGGTTTTTATCTCCTAGGTTAGGTACTGGAATAATGGCCAGAAAGAAGAATCTTCAAGCAGGGTAAAAGCTGCAGGGAATGAAACATCAATAAAAATCACAGGCTTGAGGAGCAACTTGGCTTATTACACAGCTGTCCGTGCTTACAACAGCGCTGGAGCAGGGCCCTTCAGTGCCACTGTCAATGCCACCACCAAAAAGCCACGTGAGTATCTCAGATTAAAGTGGGGAGAGGCAGAATGCTGTGGCAGCACTTGGAGGGGGAAGAAGAATAAGGGCATTTTAATCACAGTATGAGTGACCCTAATTTCCATACAGTCACCCAAACAAAGCACAGAGCTTCCACCCTCTTCTTCAGCAGGGTGAGTAAAACCCAGCTATTCCAGGGGAGCCCAAGGAAGATCTGAAATTCCTGCACAGAACCTTCATTATGCTGCTAATGACTGGAAGAAGTTGAAATGAAAAATCTCTGTTATTTAGAAAGGGGGGAAAAAAAGGAGACTTGTTGAATTTTTCAGTGTTCTATAACATATTTATAAGTTCTCTAGGGCATGGCTTTTGAAATGCAATGAACCTCCTGGAGTTCATGCAAAACAATCCTTCATGTCCACTGTTCCCCCTTGAACAAATTGCTCAAGAGGCCACTTTGCTGCTGCTAAGGCCAAATTAAGCTGGAGAACAGATTGTCAGAGGCTGCACTAATTCTTCTACAAGTGGAAATATTTTTAGTGTGCTCCTCTGTTGTAGTACAACTCAGAATCAGGGTCATCGGTCTTCAAGTGTTTCTGTCAGAGGCACAGGAACACACAATTAAATCTGGCTGAAAGGTCAAATTCCCTGCAATAGTCATTAACATCCCCCGAGCAGACGGAGTTGTATCATTAATATTATGAAATAAGCTAGTTTATCAGAAATTATTATATGCAAATATGAGTGTCAGTCTGTCACTGAGGACTAAACCAACTCAGATTTGCCAGAGTTTAAATGCATTATATGCACAATTACCATGAACTGGCTGATCTGAAGTGGCTCTCTGCCTGCAGCCTGGACAGGACATGGGAAAAAGAGGTTTTTTTTCTAATTAATCATCTTTGTGGCTGCTCGCTAGAGGTGGTGCCAGGCTGGTCAGCTCAGGGATTTTCAGTCCTTTTTTAGTGTTCCCCCCACTTCTGGGGTGTTTGACTGAGAACTGGGCAAGCCCTGACCCCACTGGTGTAAACAGGATCTGGATCAGTCCCTTGGTCAAGTTGCTGCTGTTTGGAGTAATTAAAAAGGAAAATTAATTGCATTTTGTCCATGGGTCTTTCTGATGAATAAAGGGAGCAAAACCATTGCAGTGCAGGGTAATGTCAGTCTGACGATATTGATAAATTAGTTGAATTGCTAAGAGAAATAATTCTCTGTGCTACTGCAGTAGGAACTGATTTTTCATTCAAATGTGTGATTTTTTAATCAATCCTGATTTCTAATTTAATTTGAATATTTATGATTGGTGTGGTTTTCACTGTGAAGGATTTACATTCCCCCACAGGACCTACCCAGATACATCTCAGAAACTCTTGCCATATCAAGAAATACAAATAGTTCAGTTCCATTGGCAGTGTATTTCAAAGTTGAAAGTGAGCCTTTGACAATTAAAATATCTTTCTTTTATATTTGAGATATGCATGTTTACAGCCCAGAATAACAAGTGGAGGTTTAAATATTGCTGTGGAAAATGCCAGGTGAGTGGGGAAGACTTGCCTAAGTTGTTACAATTATTTCATATTTAGAAAGTCTTCAAATAAACCCCAATGTTCTGTCCATCAGCTCTAACTCTGAGAACTGCTCCAGTCTGAGAGCAGCTTTCAGCACCTGAGGAGGCTCAGAAATCCCTGCAGCTCCCTGGACATGTCCTGATGTGACTTGAGGATCAGAACCTGCCACAAATGAAGTTCTGAACTCTGATGATTGCTGGAGATTTTGGTGTCTGCAGCAAATTGGAGCCTTCTGAATCCCACAGACAGAGGCTTACAGTTTTATATATAATTGCTCCTCATTTTTTCCACGTCATCTTAATATTTTGTTGTGGATTTCAAGGATGACTCATTTCTTTTGAAATTCAGCTTTAATATCTCAGTGTGAAAACTACTCATACATGCTGTAACACTTCATTCTCAGGAGTGAAACAATCTCCTCTTACATCTACAAGAAGTGGTTATTATTAGAACACCAGGTTAAATCTTCCTCAGTACATAGAACAAGATAAATAGTGCAAAAAAAATAGCTGTGGGTGGTTGTTTGACTTGGGAATAATTTTTTTAAGTCTCACTCTTACACTTTTTCTTCTGTTTTTTGACTATAATCGGGTGGGGTTTTGATATGTCTGCTTGTGAAAAGAAGGCAGGGAACCTCCTGTGTGAAAGAATTCAAAAGAGAAGGGAAGAAAAGAGGAAAACCCTATAAGCACATGGATGCAAGTGTTCAAAACCACTCTCAGTGCTTAAACCTGGAACCTCCAGCATCAAAGCACAGCTCAGTCCACCTAAGCAGCAGTTGCCTCCACTAGGTGACAGCAACAGTAAATTGTTTTCCTTAACACATTTAGAAAAGATTTTAATCATTGATTGTGTCACTGCAGGACCCATGTGCTGGGAAACCAACCTGAGGTATTTTAAGAGGTTTGTGCTTCCCTGAAAGCTTGGCAGCCCCAAGGTACATGAAGGGGCAGAGCCCAGAGCATGCAGCTGCTTTGCAAATGACAGGCTAGGGTTGCTAATGAACAAAAAATCCCAGTAGGTTTCCTCGGCCAAACCCCCTTGAATGGCACAGTTCAGAACCACAACTTGGGTTGGAAGAACCAACAGAAAAACAACTTCCTATATTTTACATAACATCTTAATGTAAATCAAACATAGTGGGTAAATGTGAATATTCACTGAGACTAAATGTGTCTAAAAATCTATTGTGAAGAATTTTCTTATTGTTGGCACTGTACTAAAACTAGAAATTCTCTGTTACCATCATTAGAGTTTGTTCTAATTAATCACCCGTGTCCTGAGGCACATGCTTCTGTCTGGCTGTACTGAATGGTGCACCATCAACAGATACTTCAACTTCAGAAACAGCATTTATGTTTATGTGCCATTCTGGTTTTTCCCTTCCTTCCTTCCTTCTGTTTGTGGAATTTAGCCTCTGAACCATAACGTGCACAGACAGGAGCCTGCGCTGGAGTTGCTTTTGCATCTGAAATGTAATGACAGCCAATTACCTGAGCTGGTGATTAAATCACTGATGCCAATTAAATTAAAGCTGTGCTTTTTGTTGTGTATTTGAAGCACCCAGCCAACCTCCAGGAAACGTGGTGTGGAATGTCACAGACTCCAGAGTTATCCTGAGCTGGGAGGAGGTCAGAGCGATGGACAACGAGTCCGAGGTCACAGGGTACAAGGTCAGTGGGGACAGAGCTGGGAGCAATCTGGAGCTGATATTTTCTTGTCTGTTTGCACATTCAGAGGCTGCCCAATACCACCCCTGAACCATTTCACTGGGGTCTCCTTTTTAGGGATTTTAAATCATGCTCTTAACCATGTCTCACCGTTAATACCCACTAATCCCTTTGCCTCCCCATGCTGGCATTGCTCAGCTCTTGGGATCCCACCCACACCTGGATCTTAAAACATTTAAACACTTACCACATCTATAACACTTATTTTAAATGTGTAACACTTGCCCAAATGGATAAAACTTGGAAAGAAACTAAAAAGATTCAGCCCGCTGGATGTAGCTTCCATTGCTGGCCAGGTACATTTATTATATATTACCACATGTATATTAAACTGATATTTTTAAACCCCTTCTCCTCTTAACCTGCTGTGGGCCATGCTCATTTCCCTGACAGAAATTACACTGTTGCATCTGCTCTAAATCTGATGAGCACACAAACGGGGAAGTATTTCAATATGTCATAGAAGTGTGTGTAAAAGAATAGCTGAGGCTGTTCCTGATAAGCTCTGTACAGCTGGATCCCAGATGATATATTCCTGCATAAAAGATTCAGGCTGAAGATCTGATTACCCACTGAGTCGTACTGACAAGAAATACATGTTTACAGCTTGTTCCAGTGTCCCACCACCCATTATTTCATATTATTGTAATAAAAATAATATATAATACATATTATCATTCATCGTGCCATTTTAAATTAAATCTGGAATAAAAGCCCTTGACTGATGTTCCCTTCTTCCTTTACACGTAATTCTGCCCTGGCATATTAACCAAAAATCAGATCTTTTCTTTCATCCCATCACTTGTAAAAGCTGGAGCCTTGTTTGTAAGGGACTGAGAACAGCCAGGGCAGGTGCTGAGGGTGTCCTGTGTTGCAGGTTCTGTACAGGACCAGCAGCCAGGGCAGGGTGAACGTGCTGACCACGGACACGACGACGGCCGAGCTGTGGCTGCAGCTCAAGGACGATTATTTTATAGAGGTCAGAGCAACCACTGAGGGGGGAGATGGCAGCAGCAGCGAGCAGATCCTCATCCCCAGACTAGCCAGTAGGTTGAACCACTTTCCTTTGTCTCAGCTTGTCTTTGCTTCCCTTCATGATGGGGGAAAAAAAATAAAAGTAATGCTTAGACGTCGTGTGGTAATAAGGTAATAAAAAGGAAAGCAATTAGAAGTCTTCATGCCCTTATGCATGGCAAATACCATTCTATTGAACTGGTAAATTACCATGTAAATTGGTATTAAAAATGTTAAGTTTTCTACTTTTTCCCTTTTTTTGAAAAAAGAAAATATTACTTTGAAAGTAGAATCACAGAATCATTAAGGTTGGAAAAGACCTCTAAGATCATGGAGTCCAACCTTTGACTAAACACCACCTTGTCAGCTAAACCAGAGCACGAAAGCCATTCATGGTCACAGCATTTTGCAAGGCATTTCTGAAATTTTTAAATATTTACTGTATTTTTTAAAATCTCTATTGCTTGTAAGAACTAAAAACAAAATTACAGTAATTTTTGCTTAGCGTCTAGGAGGGGTAATAATGTGGCACAGCACATACTCACACTTTCCTTTAATCCTGAGCCTTTTCCTTTGTCACAGGTATGGATGCAAGAGGTTCTGCTCCATCAGTCTTGAGTATCTTCAGTGTCTCCAGCTTCTTAGCAACAGTATTCTCCTTGACCATTAATTCCGTGTTGTGCTGATACATTTGCATTTGCTGGGAAAAACAGAAGGAATTGGTTACTAAAGTGCTTTTTTTAAAAAAAACCTGCAGTGGTTAATGCATGTTTTTTCTTCTATCCTGATGTGTTTTTAAATTCTTTATATTTCACTGTAAGTTGAAGTAAAAATACCATGTAAAGTTTAGCAAATCCTTTAAAAAGGAATCTAAAATGCCTTAATACTTGAACCAAAGGAGTTTACATGTTACATACTTCAGATACAGTGTGAGAGAGAGGGGGAGGGATGGCGCTGTGAGGTCAGGGCTATGAGGAAGAGCGAGAAACTCCATTTTTGCAGCTTCACTGAATTGTTCTGGGTCTGTTCTGCATTGTTAAAATGACATTTGACATGGAGAAGATGGAGTCAGGGACGTGGCTGTTACCAGTCCGAGGGCAGCACAGCTCCCATGTGGCTGCTCTCAAGGCAGGGCCATCACCCAGGAGGTTTGGATCATTTTCCTGCTGCCCTTTGTGGGAGTTACTCTGAATGGAGCAAGGAATCCCAGCTGGGAGCAGGGCAAAGGCCCTGCTGCTCCTGAGAAATGATCTCCCAGCTGTTTCAAGGAAGCCTCTCAGCAGATGTTTGTGCTCCTTTTCAGCCACCCACCCTTCATCAATAAATTCTGAAGTTCATTTCCTCATCTCCCCACCTTACCTTTCTTAACCAGTTTCTTTGATCATAACCAAGCTCTCCCACCTTCAGGATGGTTTGATTGCCCTCCTGCCAGTGTTTCAGGAGCAGAAGTGCCCAGCTGGCAGCATGGGTGACATGCAGTGGCACCATGGCCTTATGAAGAGGGACAGCCACCCCCTCCCTCCCTCCCTCGTGATGTGGTGCTCCCAGACCTGCAGCTCCAAACTATCTCGCTCCTTTATCTGCAGCCCCAAACTATCTCGCTCCTTTATCTGCCACACTGCACCGTAAACACCCTGAATTCAGAGTTAGAGCCAAACCTCTCCTTCCTGCTGCTCTTTAACCAGTTCTGAACTGTTCCACCTGCTCTGGCTCTCAGCTGCACCCCACCACTGTCACATGATTCTGGGGAGTTCATGGCAATACTGCAGGATACAATAAAAAATGATACAACCACACTTCAGGCTTGCTATTGGAGAGAAATCTGTGCTTTCTTCCGTAGCAGTAAATTAAAGATCCATTAAGCCTGGTCCATTTGACTTCTAGAGTTGTGGCTTTAGTGAAATCAGCCTTTAGACACCTTTTAGAGAGGTGGCAACATCCCTGTTCCAGCATGTTCACATGACATAAAGCGTCTCCTCAACGCCTGCGGCTTGTTTTAAGCTTCACAATACTGTCACACCACACAGAGCTGCAAAGGGAGAGCCAGGATTAATGGAATGATGGTGGCACTGTAGAAAGAACACCTTGGTACACATTCAGCTGGCAAATGAGCTGATGAGCTCCAGATGAGACAATGTGCTGCTGAGGTAAGCAAGAGCTGTAAATACTGTACATAGAGAGCTATAAATGACTTTGTTGCTTTTCCATGTGGCTGACCAGTGTTGTTTTCAGACACTTGCAAACAGGGGGGTGGGTGGGACGTGGCAATACGGGTGTTCCTAGTGAGTAAATAGTTACGCTTCATGCAACAAAGGGTGACTCTTGTTTCACAAAATTCTAGTCCAGGTTCCTGTACTGCCCATTTTTTCACACACTCACATTGTATTATTGTTTGATTTCTAGTTCTATATCTCCATGAGATACGTACCCAGTACCTTGTTTCATATTGAAAAGGTTGAAATTTACCCTTGAACTTCCAGTTGTGTGTGTATCCTATGGTTATCTGTATGCATTTTTTTCTATTGGTCTAATAAAATATTTATTACATTGAGGGATAATAGAATATCTCAAAGTGTTATTGCTTGTTCCTGTTACATATTTGTGCATGCTGGGGGTTTAATACATCTAAAAATGGTTTCTGAGCTCAGGCTTCTGAGCTGTACCTCTGCCCACAGGTTTGCAGGAGGATGGACAAAAATCCACCTCCCTTTCCCTGGCTTCATTCCCCATCTATCCAATCAGGCTGTTTCCTCTTCCCTAAAGCAGAAAAAATCCCCAGTGTAATTATACTGAAGAAGACTTAGTTTTTTATAATCTAAATACACTTAATTCAGTGTATTGCTGTTAAGCATTAAATTGCAGCTTCTGTTTGCTGTGCAGTTGCCTTTTCCTTGGGAGCACAGGCACAGCACAACTATGTAAAGTTTTTAAAGTGTGGATTCTACCTGCATAATAGGGAGCTGATCCAGAAGCTGCAATAAGGGTTAATAATGATCCAAGTGTGTACATAAGACTGAAGTAATTTTTCCTGAGTAAATCAGGCTTTTTCCTTTCAGATGGTTGTAGGTGGACAGTCCAGCTTTCCTCTGCCTCCCCCAGCATCTAGATTAGGCTTCCTTGAAACTCATCTCTCTCTCTTCCTCATACCATGTTTATGCAGCTCAGGGTTGTTTGCCTTACTAGAAGTGACTTGGTTCTCCAGTGAATTGATAAAAAACCAGTTGTCATTGGGAAAGTGCAGGAGTACAAGGTGGAGAAGCAGTAAGGGATAAGCCTACCTGTTGCAGGCATTTCCAGAGCAGCTCCTGTGACCATCCAAAATTAGCAACTCAGTCCTGGGGTGAAAAAAAAAAGGCAAGAAAAAAATATTAATAATGAAAAATGTGAATAGAATCGCTTGTACAACGAGAACTGCAGGTGGTGGGGAAGGTGGGTCTGCCATTCCATTGGAATTGTGCTTCCCTAAAAATAACCAGCGCTTTGTCACAACTAATATTTGAAATCTCATAAGGAAGAATGGTAGGCTTCAGTCATAGCTTTAAAAATTGCATTCTTTTCAATTCCCCATCCAAAACCAGAGCTCTATTCTAAAGCCTGAATTTCTCAGAGGTACGTAGAATAAGAATTTTTTTAAAAGCCCAGCTTTTTCTTTAAACAGTTTACTGTGGGATATGTTACAAGCACGCAGGATCCTCTATGAATACAAAACGAGTTAAAAACTCATATCACTTCAGCCCAAAGAAATACTGGAGATCTCCATTTTTGACTTAATTTGCCTTTCAGTGGTGGCAGGCAGACGTGGGCCGTGCCTGTCAGGTTATATATGTTATATCTTAATAACAGGCACTAAAGCAAGCTGTCCAGCACGAGGGAGTGCATTCATCTGACAGCTCTGCCTGAAATAAATAACAGTGGAATATTGTGGAAATGAGTTTGTAAACAGGCCCTGGCTCTCTTAGGGGAAACAACCACCTCGATTGTTTTATGTTAATGCTGTGAACTCCTGAAAAGCAATAAAAAGGGATGTGTTTAGCAGAGAGAGACCTGAGTGTCCTTTGCTGCTGCTTTATCAGGGCTTGATGGATAAAAAGAGGCTTTTGGGATCTGGGAGCTGCCACGGGATGGGGGACGTGGTGCATCTTCAGCAGCTCTGGGGATCGGCCTTGGCCTCTGAGAAAAGGGATTTCCTAAGAATCCCACTGGTCACAGCTTGGGTGTCTGAGGAGGAGGGAGGTGCAGCTGAGGAAAGAGGACAGAATTTCTCTGTGTCCAAGCTGAGCTGCTGCTCAGCAGCCTCAGCAAGCTCTGTTCCACAGTTATTAAAGTCTTACCTTTGGCTTGGCAGTGTTTCCCGAGGTGCCTGAGGATGTGGCCACCTCCCTGGCACCCCTGGGGCATCCCCCCAGGACAGTCCTGTGCCAGCTCTGCCACTGCTCCTTTCTGCTGCTGACAGGTGGTGCCAGAGCAGGGGGATGTCTCTAGGAGATGCCCTCAGAGGGCACCGGTGTCTGTGCACAGGTACTCTGCCACAAACACAGCTCTGTCACTCAAACAGCCCTGTCACAGTCTGGGATCTATTGCCCTGTTTTCCTCTTCGTGACAGGGGCTGTGACTGTTAGTCCTCTGTCCTACCTCACACGAGATGCACCACAGAGTTGCCCCCCAAAACTTTGTTTTTTCAATACAGAGACGCTCACCTTTCCTTCTGTTTGCCCTCTTGCAGAGCCTGAGCTGCCAAGCTGCAGCGTCTGCGCTGCCCTCGTTGGAATTCATCCCCTGCTCTTTGTTTGCTCTGGGCTTGAGCTCTGCTTTCAGACTTCACAGTTTGTGCATGAGTGTTTTAGTATTAGAATTTCACAGGACCTTCATGTGCATCGTTCCTTTGCTTTTTCCATCCTGAAGGGTCAAGAAAACTTGATAAACTTGCTTGGAATTAAATTTCTTTTCTTGAGCTCCTCACTGATCTTTTCGAGGTCAAGAAGTGCCTTTGAAAGTCTTTTCTTTTTTTCAAATGCACAAATACAGGAGACGTGCCTGTAACCCCATGCAGCATTACTGAGACACTTTCTTCCCAATGTACCCAAGATTATTTTCTCACCCTTCAAGAGCATAATTAGTCCTGGGAGGCCTGGACCATGCCTGCTCTTTGTGCTGTGCTCTTCATCCCTTCCCAGCGATTAATTCCCTTTGGGGGGGAGAACATCAAGGCACCGGCAGAGCCTGAAAAAGGAAGAATCAAAAGCATCCCGTTAGGATCCTGTGAAAGGATGCAACTACCACATGTTCATTAATTCAGCCCATGATAATTTAAACTCAAAACAGCTCCTAGGACAGGGTAACAGCCAAATTGTCCATCAGGAAAGAGAAACTTTTGATGGAGTCCAGCTCCTTGCTGCCTGCTCAGCCCCCATCCTCCCAAATCCTGCACTCCTCGGGATGCAGAACTGCCAGAGGAGGGGCAGGGATTCGCTTCCTCGCTCCATTATGAGCCAAGGGTGCAGGGTTGGAATCCCCCAGCAGCACACAGGGAGGGTTTGGATGGCCTTGGTCAAAGGTGGGACCTAAACCCAGCTGCCAAAGTATGTGGCCATTAATGAAAATGCAAAATAAAAGTGATTCCTTTGAACAAAAGCCATGGGCAGCTCTGGAGGAACTCCCTGCTCGGGGAGACACAGGGCCTTGGGAGTCATCTGATCCTGCACAGGGAACCTCCAAGCACAGGTGGGGACATTCCCTGAGGCAACCCTGAACCCTGCTCTGCAGCCCCAAAGAGAGCTGCAGGTGGATTTTTGTCACCTCCAGGGGAGGTGCTGTGGATGTTCCTCTGAGACTGGAGCACCTAAACGTCCTTCCCGAGCCCATTCCTTCTAAAGATGGGATATGGACAGGCAGGAAAGGTGTCCATTGGGATTGCTCTCCCTGGGGAGATCTCTGTTTTGTGCTTGGAGCACCAGCAATGACCTCTTACATCAGGTAAAGACACAAAAAGAAACAAGTCAGAGAAAACATGGGAAAGTCCTGTCTTTCCTGCCGCTGATGATACAAAGAATAAATCATTCTCCCAGGATCTGCAAAGGAGTCAGTCAGAGCAGGACATGTGTTTAACAAGAATCTCCCTCATTAGCAATCCAAGGAGGGCCATGCTTAAGGCAGACAAATAACTTAATTTTTGTCACACTTCCTAACATTGCCACCAAACTGAGGCATTTACAGTCACACTTGTCACAACACTAATTATCTATTTGAATAGCAGAGCTCTCTGCTGATTGAATGAGTTCTGCAGTGAGAGCAGATCATTTCAGCAGCAGCATCTGATCATCATTACTTTTTGGATATAGGATGTAAATAGACTGTAATGACTAAAAATATGGCTTTGGTACCTTGACAGCAGCTTCAGACGAGATGGGGGAGCTTCTGCAGCAGCCAAAAGCATTGGTTCATGGTCTGGAAAACAAAGTCTTGGGGGTTTGTGTTGCCTTGGAAACATGAAAAATAAAGCACCATTAATTACCTATTTTCAAGCAAGCAGAGTATCCAGTGCTGAGGGCCTGATCCCAGGGTAATGAATCCCTCACCCCAATTTCAGCAGACTTCGGCTGATCAATCAGCTCTGCTGAAC
>NW_008236442.1:5050314-5052708 GCF_000691975.1 Corvus brachyrhynchos | reverse complement strand
AACAACACAGCCCTGCCAAGTTTTCCTGCTGGCTGTGTCTCCAGAGTGTCACCAGGAGGCTCCAGGCAGATGCTCCCAGTGCAGTGGTTCCTCTTGCCTTCACATCCGTGGCCTCAATAACATCTTCAGCTGATTGGTTTTTTAAATAAATGCACTTTTTCTCAAGGAGGTGCTAGCAGCAGACCTGATAAACATCCAGGCAAACACATATGCAAGCCCTATATAAATCCCACATATATATATGTATTTTTTTTTTTTTCTATTTTTTTTTCTCCAAATAGGAAACCATGCTGGTAGTCCTGGCCACTGGCACAGAACCAGGAGTTCAGCCAGACCTTCTGCTGTTATTCTACCCAAAATACTGCCAAAATCTTTACTGTTATATCTTCTGTATAAAAACTTTCAAGTGCAATTAAACATTTTTATCTCCAGACTGCGCTTGCTGGTTTTCCTCTCTCTGGTACTGGTGCTTTGGTCCTAATTTTATAATTAGGACATAGAACTCTGTATGATAACTCTGTGAAATAACTCTAGTAATAAATAATGCCGTGAAATCAGTGAAACTGGAATCAACCTCTCCTTGTAGGAGTTTGAAGTTGTCCTAAAAGTTTCTTTTGAGGATGCTGCGCCCCCTCTGCCAGCACAGCCCAAAGCAATCAGCAAAAATTTCAGGCACAAATGGAAGGATAAAAATAACTCCAGTGATTCTGAGATCTTGCCCACAGCACAAGTCTGGGGCACAGCCACCTCCCAGGCTGCTGGAAAAGCACCACTTTCATCTCTTATCACTATTCAAATGCTATTTTTACATTGGTCCCAGCTATTTTAAGCAAAAATTTGCTTAAAGAAACACTGAAAGGCAACCTTTCCCTTTGGTGAGCATGCACATCTAAATGAGCTCTTTGCATCGGTAATTCAGAGTTTTCTTTTCTCTCTCCAGTTTTCCTCAGGACTAATGCCAGTGGCAGTCTCCCTGAATCTCCTGGCTCCTTCTGGAGGTTAAACGGGCTACAAGAAAGCTGGATCAAAGGGAAAGAAAAACTTTGTTTGGGAAGCACAGAAATATTTACATAACACAGGATAAGCCAGAACTCCTCATTTCTGCCGTGTAGACACACTTGTAAAAAGCATGTTAAAAAAAAATTGGCCATTTTTAGTTCAGCTGGGGAGGAGAGAAGGGATTTTATAGCTCATGTAAGAGAAGAGAGACAAGGCTGGAAATCAGTTTGTAATGCAGCTAATTGAAAAGATCCAGAGTTTCCAGGGTATCCTGCCTCGAGGAGAAGAATCTCTCGGAGCCATTTTGATGCACAAGAGGAAAAGTAAATAAAGTTTCCCACCACAGACAACAGGCTGGGAAATAGCAGCCAGAAACAACTGGACTGGAGCAGGCAGACCTTGGAAAGCAAGAGAAGAGCTTTGTTTCAACCTCCTCTGAGCTGCTCTCTGAGCTCCTCAGGTGCAGCCACCAATTTTGGCAGCAGGCTATTAATAGAACTGATGAGAGATAACACAGATTGAATTGGGCTTGGTCATGGCAGTGAAAAATTAGAGACCTTTTTCCACAAGATATTTCTCAAGAGTTCACCTCTTTCTGGCCAGCTCTGGTAAACTCAGGAAAAAAAGGGGAGTTCAATACAATTATTGATATTTATTCTTGGGAGTTCATCATCTGTAGATACAAAAGTGCTGCTAGCAAGGATTTTCTTGCTATTTTCTAAGCCATGAGAGACTTTTCTCTCTCACAGAAGAGGCAGCAGAGTATGTAAACAACCAAACACCTGCAGCCTTGGAAAGTCTTGTTTATGGTACAGCAGAAGAATATTCTGACAATGGATGTTTAGGATTTTAGCCAATCACCCCCAAGGGGTGGCTGATCCTTTGTCCAATTAGACTATGAAGAAAAAAGTCTATAAAAGAGTTTGTAAAATAATTAAATAAATCAATCTTGCTGCACAATTCCTGCCAGGTGGATCTTCTCTCCTCCTCCTCCCTATGGCTGTGGGACACGGTGATGTACCCTAGGGCCCAGGCCTGTGGTATAATCATCTCTCCTCACTGATGTGCTGGAACCAAACCATAAACGTTTGGATATCAAACACCCACTTGTGCCTGCCCTGGGAGGAGCAGAGCTGTCCCTTCTAAATTTAATTAGCTGTCCCCTGGGAAGAAATGAGAAAGGCCATGCTTTAAATTAGACCCATTTGGGGAAAGCTTTCTTCAAAAGATGAGGGTTCTGTGATGTTTTGGAGGCCATCTGTCCTGGGTAAGTGCTGCCAGAACTCAGGAGTGCTCCATAACGATTGTTTAGACAGAAAAGGTGACTGAGGGGTCAGAGTGCTGCCATCTGAACATGAAATCGTGGTGGAGCCTGAGAAAAGCCCAGATGAGAGC
>NW_008236442.1:5039281-5050264 GCF_000691975.1 Corvus brachyrhynchos | reverse complement strand
CTACAGAAAAGAGATGCTGCTGCTTGGGGCCACTTCCCTGCTTAATTGGAGTTTGTGCTAGAAAGTGTGGGATAGGGACTTTAACCCAATATTTCTTGATTTTCTTGAAGCCTCATGGATTACAATCCTCCCTCACACCTGGGGAACACGAACACCCAGCTGCAGGCTTGGGCTGAAAGCCCAGATTTTGGCAACAATTGTTTGATTTCTAGACCTGGATCATGTGCTAATGGGCTCCATTACATACAGCCACAACTTCAAGACTGAATTGCTGAAAATCAGGTTTGAATCTCACTTTTTATCCCATGATATTCCACATGCTTTTCTTCTCTGGCCCCAGCCCAGCTGAGGTGCAGCCACATGAGTGCTGCTGTTCCCAGAGCAGCTCCTGACTCACTGCTCTTATCAGGCCAGCACAGGGCTGGGAGCAGCTCCCAAGGAGAGGCATTGCTCATGGAATTCATTGTGGCCAAAATAACCTGACAAGTTTAGAAATATAAGCAGATGCTATGAGGGAAAATATGCTTAAAATATTGAATTATATGGTAGTGGCATAGAATGGGAAATAATTGAAATTAGAGGAGAATAAAAAGAGCATCAGAGAAACATCAAACATTTTCTCTTATTTCACCTGTCAATAATGCCTCATGCATTATGAAGAAATGTTCAAGGAAGATATTTGAAGTGCCAAATAAACATTATTTGTTGGCAAGTCCCACCTGCCCAGCAGCTGCTGTACGTGAGCTTGACGGGCATTTTTCATTGGTGATAAGGAAAAAAAGCATTTGAACAGAAAACCACAGAATAATTTAGAACAGAAAAGACTCTTGAGCTCATCAAGTCCAAGTGTTAACCCAGCACTGCCAAGGTCACCACTAAACCACATCCCCAAGCACCACATCTACACCTCCTTCAAATCCCTCCAGGGATGGTGGCCCCTCCACTGCCCTGGGCAGCTTGTTCCAAGGCTTAACAACCCTTTCAGGGAAGAAATATTTCGTAATATCCGATCTAAACCTCCCCTGGGACAACTTGAGGCCATTTTCCCTCTCTTATGGCCCATTACCTGGGACAAGAGACATCTATTTCCCCTCTCTGTGCAGAGCAGTGAAGTTGTGTGAGCACAGGAACTTGGACACAGAGCCCAGATGCTCAGCTGAACATGCCAAAGGGCACTGGAGCATCACTGCTCCAAAGGGAAAATCTTCCCCTGCACACCTGTGGCAGGACTGAACTCCTGGCTCCCACATTCAGGACTTCCTCGCTTTAACATGAGGACAAATATATAAAATATACACCCAGCAGCCTGAGGGACTGAGAGGCTGGTTTCTCCAGATGCCAGCAGCAGAGATGCTGCTGATTGCCAGGCTGCAGACGGACACTGCATTTAGAAATTAAACTACAAGTGGTTGGTTGTGGGGTTTTTTTTACCGCATCAGTCGGATTTTGTGTCTGTGGGAAACTTTTCCTCAGAGAGGCTCCTTTCACAGCCACAGCAGGGATGGAGGTAACAGCATGAAATGAGAGAGCTTGAAAAGCAGTGGCGTGCTGCAGGAAGCCCGGCATCTGCATGTTAAGCTACATCTACTCCCTGAACGCCCAGACACATGAAAGCAACCCTGGATTTCTGGTTAGCAGCAGATCTGCTCGCTGCAGCCTGAATTTAAAGGTCAGGGATGTTTAGAGCCGGGGTTTTTTGCACTTAGCTGGAGCGGTGTTCATGGCTCTCCTCGGGAGGAGCGGAGGGGAAAGCGCCGTGCTGGCACAGCGGGTCACGGTCCTGTCTGCAGCAAAGGGTGCCTTGACATCAGTCCCTGCTTCCCAGTGCCAGTGGCCCTGATTCACCAGGATGTTGTAGGAGAGACACTTCTCTGATACCAGTGACCTTAACAAGAGCTTTTCAGCGCTTGTCAGGCTGTGACAGCTGAATCCTTTTAGGCACATAAATGCCGTGTGAGTGGAAAGCAGCTGAACGAAACCTTTCTCCCAAAAACACAGCCCTGAGGGAAGTATGAGACATTCAAACTCAATTTGAACCTGTCTCGTCTTCAGAAATTAAACTGGTTTTTGGCCAGGCTGAAGGTTTCCTACCTGACATGGCAATTCAGCCCTTTGGCTTCTCCCCAGGTGGCTGAAGGGGCTGGCGGGGCTGGCACACATCACCTCCCTCCCACCTCAGCAGCACCAGGGCTGGGATGCTCAGCTCTGCCTCCCGCTCCTCCTCATCCTCCCGTGGCACCCTGATGAACAGCCAGGCATGGCAGGGCTGTCATCCACACCACCGAGCTCCCCAGGATGCTGTTTCCTGCCTTGCTTTGGCACTCAGGAGCAGGTGAAGCGGGAGATAAAGAATAAAATGATGACCCTTGTCATCGCCTCCCAAACAAGCAGCACTGATGTGGCTCCGTGTTTGAATAGTCAGGGAAGGGGCAGCCACACACGCTGGATTCACTGAGATAAATGTTGGTCTCAGCTGTTGAATTCCTGGTGCTGATGAAGGCTGCAGAGAAACTGTGGGTATGCAGAGTGGATAAGAGATGAGGGCTCGCTGCTGCCTGCCAATAGATAAAGGACTCGAGTGACTGCTGCTTTGTTTGGGTTTGTGATTAGATTGATATGGCTCATGTCTTAGAATAGTGCTGATATCGGTGAGCAATTAAACAGCAATACAAGCCAAGATCCTTGGATGCGCCTGAAACGCACTGGGGAGATGGTAGGGAAGGGCCCCTGGAGAGATCCAACCCCAGAAAGCAGTGGATGCCCTCCAGAGGGTTTTTATTTCAGCTCTTCTGGACTGGTCATTTATCTCATGGTGGCCACATGGCACATAGTCCCATCTCCTCTGGAGAGGGGACACAACTTCTGAAGCCACAAGGGAGGGAGAGGTGGGCACAGGTTTGTCTCACACACCCCCAGTGACACACACACACCAGCACAGGGCAGAGGCAAAACCCCCTCAGACTTCCCCAGCACAACTGCTCATGGTGGGATTTAAAAAGACCTGATTCAAGTTTCCTGCCTTCCCCTCCCTCGCCTTCCTCTCACGGTACTGAGATGATTTCCCCCAGAACTGAAGGAAAGCACCAACCTCAGCAGCATCACTTGAGAGATGAGCTTGCCTTTCTCACAAGCCCTCGAGGTACTTGTTCAGCGCTTCGCTGGCGGGCGAGCTCAGGTCTGGCAGCCCTCAGGGGTGCCACCTGCGTCACACGGGCACTGGGGACAGCCAGCTGGCATCACTGAGCAGCCAGCCTGGCTCAGCAAGGCAGAACACCCACCTGGGCTCTGGCAGACTCTGGTTCTGGCCTCCCAGTTCCCTTGCACGAATGCATTTGTGCTTTGCTCTGCTGCCTCCACAAGCACTGCCAGTGCTGAGAGCATCACTTATCCCGGTGAGGAACGTGGCAAATATTGCTGGGGCTTTGTTCTGGGGTTTTTAGCTACTTGCTGTATCCAGATAAGTCCTGTGTCTTATTCTTGGAGTAAATTTTTGTTACTTTCTGCCTGTAAAGCTCCTACCCAAGGGCAGCACCTTCCATTACTGCAGTCCCTGGGGCATCCCTTCAGGACAATCAGTATTGGTCACTGTGAAGTCTCAGGGATTTTCTCTGCCACCAACCCCAAAGCACCTTGAGAAATTCCACGTGTCTGCCTGCCAGAGCACCACTGTAACAGAGATAAATGTGTACATCTGCCATACAGCCTGCACAGGCCCTGCTGAAGAGGGAGGAAGAGGAAAACAGATTCTCCTTTTCTCTCTCTGCCTTCAGCAAATCCACATCTGTTTATGGCATCTGATGCAACTTTACATTTACCTCTTACCTGGTTCTCTTATCTGTTCCTATTCTGGGACTCAAATCCTACCAAGGACAGCTGAACCTCCCCAGAACTCTTCTCTCTTTTCAGCTCTGTCCTCTCTGGGGGGGTTGCATTAAGTTACCCAAACTTTACTGCTCCGTTCAGGGTTCAGAGCAGAAGTCACATAAAGCAGCAGCACCTCTGTGTGTAAAGCAGAACTGATCTCAGAGAGGGGATGAGATCAGCTGCAGCTCTCAATGACCACCTGAAATTGGGTTCTATGAAATTGCAGGTAGTACGAAAAATTTCAAAATAGAGAAAAAATTCTGACATACCTAAGAATGAAAATATTGCCTGTTACTTTTAAATGCATTATTCCATGAAAAATGTGGTCATACTCCATTTAAACGTGCGACTATCTCAGGATTTAGAGCATCTGCTGAAAATTTTCATCACAAAGATAAAACAATTTAAAAGCTTTGAATCAGAGTTGCTCACCTGCAGCATCCTCATCTGGGCTCTGTTCAGGCTCTCAGGCACCAACAGCTCCAAATCCTCTGGCAGGGGAATAGGCAGTCAGAGAAGGTTTCCTTTGGAAGGAGCTGAGAGAAACAAGTTGAATCACAGGTATGGTCAGGTTAGGAACGCTAATGTCTGCTTGATTTTGGGCACACTTGTAGTTCATGTTTAGAATTCAATTCTTTACACAATTGACAGAAATGTAAAAGCAAAGAAGATGCAGAGTGAAAATATTTGTGGTTTCTTATGACAGTAAAAGACAACTTCAAAACAGCTTTAAAAATGAAGGCCAGCATTATTTTTATATTTACAGCCTTTAATGGTCTCAAAAACACGCTCACTAAATCAATGATAAGCAAGTGCTGGAGGTACAATACATAACATTCTGGACTAACAGATGTGCAAGACCACAGTCTGAACTGGGAATTCTTGTCCTGACACCACATTGCCTTTGTAGGGTCACAAGGAAGTCAGAAAACCTATCTGACTCCTTTCCCAATACCTGCCATGGGCAATAGAAATCCCAGCCCACACAAAGGGCCCTTCAGTGACCATCCACATGATCCTTCTCTTAAATACAGGTAGAGCAGGGCAAACAAAACACAGAATTGGAGGCTGATGTGAGCTCTGTTTCCTGTTTCAGTATTACCTCAGTCCTCCCACCACACCTGCTCTGGTGAAGGGAGGAGCACGTGGGGCTGAAAATTACCAAGCAGGTGTTTAAAAGACATTGTAAGCAGTTCTTCTATAGTCTAATTAGTGCTCTAATACATATTACAGTGCACAGTCATCATTATTTCCTCTTCATTAGCTGCTGAAATATAATGCATCTTAAAAAAACAACTAACCCCCTTTTCCTTTTTTTTTTAATTAAAAAAAACCACAAGAGCCTGTTTCTGCCATTACCATAACAAAGGCAATAGGAATATGATTAATGCATCCATCCAAGCTGTGTGCATTGTACATTAAACACCAAGGCACCATCTCAGCCTAATGTGAGCTCCCACATTCTAAAACACACTTGTCAATATTCACACTTGCACCAAAGGAAATGCTTGGAAAGGAAACAACAGAAGAACAGGTGTTTCCTCCTAGCAGATGCTGAATCCTATTCTTTGGAAAGAGGGAGGCCACAAGCCCAGAAGAATGCACCCAAATTATTCAAGGCATGGTCTGAGAGCAACAGGAGATCTCTGTCTTGCAGTCACTCCTGGGAGCGTGATCCATGTCAGCCCTGCACTTCTGGCTGGTGATGGCTCTCTCTGCCCGAGCAGGCAGCTGCAGGATGCAGAAATTGCTGAAACGTGGCCATTGCTCCCAGCTCCTCAGAGGCACTCTGCAGGATTGCAGGATCCTGACCAGTCCCACACATCCCAACCCCAGCCACGGCAGCACAGACACAGCTCAGGAGCCTGCTCTGCCCAGTGGCCTCAGCAACACCTCCTTCCTTTGGACATTCTGGATACAGCTCCCCACTGGGATCACCTGGGCCAAGGAAAAGGTCTTCTCCAAGCCTGTGGTCCAGGATTTCTTCAGTGGTGCAGCAGATTTGGCTGTTCAAGTCAAACAGCTGGGGTACAGCCTGCCCCCTCCTGCTGGCAGCACATTCCCTGCAGAGCCTTGTGATAATCTGGGAGACTGGGGGGTAGATCAGGAGCCAGCTCCTTTCCTGCATGCCTGTGCAGACTGGACACCCACACCACAGTCACCACAGCATCCCTAAGACAAGACATTCCCTTTTCAGCCTTCAAATTTAATTCTCCACCAAAGGCTGGAAGTTAAGATGAACTCACAGCAGCTGAGGAAGGAACTTTTTTCTGCCTGCTTGGCCTCTGACAGCAGCCCTTTAATTACAGCACATGGCAAGGCTTCAGCAAGTCCCTGATCACGTTCAATCCCCCAAACTCAACTTAAAGCTTCTCTGCAGCTCCACTCTCCACCTTCTCTGACAGAGCAATGACAGATGCTTCACAGACTGATCCCTTATGAAACATAACACCACGTCTATAATGAGGCTTTACTGCAACAACAGATTTTACTCTTCCTCTAGAGATCTCCAGAAATCTGGCCAATTTTTAGGATAATTCAAGCTCTGGAGAGCAAGAAAACCCCAAAGTTGATGCTTATCATGAAGCTGATGAAGCGGCAAAGACATCGGTGCTGTGGGGCAGTGCCCTCTGAGCTGCTCTGCTCCCAGCAGCCAGGCAGACGGGGATTTACACCTTGAACTAAACCCTGCTGAGGCTCAGGGGTGCCTCACCTGTACCTTGGCACTGTGGTGCCACAGAGGGTGAGCCTGGTCCATATCAACACCATCAACCCACTGGAAATAGCCTCTGGGTTTTCTAGGGTTTCTGGCCTTGGCTTCCAAAAGCCCCCCAAAACACAAACCAACACAGCCAGTGACTGATGCCAGGGCAGGAAAGGCTTAATGTGCCTTCACTTTAAAGACAGGGGAGCAGCAGCAAATAGGTTAAACAATTTAGCCCAGGTTGTTCAGTGAGTGCTTTGCAGAGCCTGGGTTGGGGTCGGGAGATCTTGTCTCCTGATATTGACTTGATTTAACATTGCTGGAAACACCTTAATTATTTTGTTTTGTTGTTCTGAAGAGCTGAGCATAGGAAATAGTCTAAAGCCCTGTGCAATGCTGAAAAGAAAGCTTGATGAGATTTTGTTCCTTTTGCTGAGAATACAAAGAGCAAAAGGTTGAAAGTAGATGGGCCTCTGACTTCTCCTGGTTTGCTTTTGCAGGTTGTTTTTCCTTATTTTCATTATTAATCAAGACCAGTCTGAAGTTTCCTAAGGAAAAGGGTAATGGTGTCAAGAAAATTTAACGTGTGCTCGAGATGAATTCAACGCAGCTCTATTACCTGTCGGTCAGCTTGTTCCTTCTCTCAGAGACAAGTTTACATCTCAGCTTAAGGAAACGATTCAACCACACACTCCAGGAGCTCTGTGCTGCTCCTGGAGCCACACTGAAGTAGCTGAGGAGCACAGGAGTTTGACAACGTTTGAATGCAGCACGGACATAGCATTTGATTCATATATTGATCACTCTGTGCACAATTAGTGCAGGACGTGCAAGTTTACAGCTGGTGCAGCTCCTTCCTCTTGTTTTTGGAACTAATAAAACTGACTGAAGCTGAAGTGAGGGAAGCAATCATGTTCCCTGACCTCAGCAGCGACATCCAGCAGCAGTCACGAAGCACGTGATGACATGTAAAACCATGCAGAAGCCCAGTCCCTTGGAGTTGCGCTGACTGCTCTCTCACCTGTGAATTAAAATGATTTTAAATGGATGCTTAAAGACACATGATTTTTAAATATTTTTTTAAATTGAGGTTAACCTCCAGCTTTAAAAACCTAGAGGAAGAGGGACTACTTGCCAAATTTCATTTTCAGGCACTTTTGTATTTGACAGGTAAAAATTGCAAAAATATTTCATGTATTTAAAGGCTTTTCTTCCCCTTTTTCAGATGAAAAGGTTCAGGTATTTATATTGTATTCTAATTGCTGATTACTCAACAGACAGAAGTAAATGTCTTTCACCCCTGAGACTTTTGAAGACGTTATTTTGACACGTCCACACAAACCAACGCCCACTCAGCACATCAGGATATAACTGCAAAATCAATTAATTCAACAGCTATTTCTGCAGCCCGAAGTGTAATTACCCATGAAATGTTGATGGGTTTCAGGATAGAAGAAATTCATCATTTATGCTTAACCTGGGTTGTTTTTCCCTCTCTCCCTCCCAGAAGCAGTGCTCGGATGTGCAGGGAGAAGTGATGGATGCAGGTGAGCTGGGTCTCACCCACTCTGGACCGATTCCAGCCGTTTTACCCCTCTGGAAGGTGAGGTGGAACACGGGCAGCTCTTCCAAACCCAGACTGAACCAACACTCAGCTCCCGCCCAGTAAAGACACCTTGGCAATGCCTCCTCCTTTCCCCTCTCCCACCTTTCCTCTGCTTCTCCTGCCACTGCTGGAGGCTGTCTGTGCCTGTGGATGAGGAGGTTTCTGATTCCCGTGCAGGTGTGCAGGAGCGCTCCCCTGCCTCGACGAACACATGCTTGCACAGCAGCAGCTCCACCACAGCCACTGCCCACCTGCAGCACTTCAAGGGCACACCCCGGGATGAGGCTTTCAAAAGCCCTCCCCACCCCCTGCACGGAGCTGCAGCGAGCAGTTGGCTCGGGTTATGGATGCTGGATGTTAACAACAACTCTAAACACAATAATTAATTCATTTATCTCCAACTTACAGTAGCCTTTGTGTAAAAAAGTGTTTTACGGTTGAATGATTTTAATTTTTTTTTAGCTCTATGTAAAACAGGCATCATCAGTATAATCCTTAAAATCTAATAATGATTCCATCAGTGTAAAATCATTATCCTTAGGCAAGAAGGAAACCAATTCAATTATGATGTTGGTTGAAAAATCGAGGGTGAAAAGTTGTAGTACATATTAAACTTGAGGCTGGAAAAGTTGTAGTACATATTAAAATGGTTACTACAAAATCAGTGCATCCAGGCTAACAAATGCTAATATGTTCTTTTGTTACCTTCTAATTTATATGATTCATGTAAGCCTGCAGCAAGAGAAACTTGTTTTAAAATTCATCTACATTAAAAAATAGCAATGCAATGAATTGTAAAGTTATTAGCATTCATGTCTAGTTGTGTTATTAAGCTGTACACATCAAATCGGGTAGTACAAGTACAGAAATGTCATAATGAAGTAGAACAGCATTTAATCAGAAGAATTTCTAAAGGTCATCAGAGCATCATATAAATTCATCCATGCATGACAGCAATATGAAATAAATAAGTGCAAGAACACTGTAAGAATAAACTTCATTCTGGGAGTTTTGTTTCCAATAGTAGGAGAATTAGCTGAATTTCATGCTGAGAGAACAGCTAACAAAAAAACCCTGAATTCTGGAGCTTTAATTAATGAATGACTAATAAGAGGCAGATAAGGAGTTTTACACAAGGGAGCTAACGAGGTGTGCTCCCTGATAGTTTCCTACCACAGCTGATCTCAGACGTCTCCTACAACTCAGAGAAAGTGCTCAGCTCTGTTTTTTCTTCCTCATTAGCCAGATGAGCCCTAAATGATTCCCTTTAAATAACCAATGATTTGTTAATACTTTTGCACTCATAACAACACTTTAACTGCTACAGGATGTGTATCACAGGCCTGGCACTTGGCAGCTCCAAGGACTGGAGCTATTCTGATGTTTCATGGCAATGCAGTGACTGGGATGCTCCAGATGCTGTGGTCACCCAGAGCCAGGCTCAGGTACCTGAAATCATGTTCAGGTGCACCTTGAACTGCACAAAACCCAACTGATTTCACTGGGAACCTTCTCAGAGTAAAGCCCAGCCCTCAGGGATGAAAGGCACCAGGGTCTGGCTTGGGAGGTGCATTCCCTCTGTCCAGGGAGGTGATTCGGTGCAGTGGCACACAAGCGTGATGAGACAGGCTAAATAACTAATTCATCACAGATTGTTTCTGAGGCCCTGCATGGATCAGTGGCTTGCACCTCATTAGGTGGCCTGGCAGAAAAAGGAACCCTGTGTTTCCAGGTGCTGCTGGTGCCGGAGGGACGTGGGGGATGAAGAGCTTCCCTTCTCAGAGTGGCCACTTCTGGGCAGGACCAGGAGCCCTGCACAGGGAACCCAATCCTTTATTCTGTTTGAACAGCATCCCTGGTACCTTTTAAAGACAAGGATTGGGGATTTTGTAATTCTAGTTCTTTGTTAGAGTTCAAGCAAACCCTGTTGCTCCTGCTGCAGCATCTGGGCTGGCAAGGAGAGGAAGCAGATAAAACACTTTTTCTACTTCCATGGATTTCAGCTAGACAAAGTCCCAAGCACTGAGCAGCCCTTAAAATGGATCTCTCAGCTTTCCCAGCCTAATTGCAAATGGGAATTTCTGACAAAGCAGCCACTCCTCTCCTGCTGGACCTGCTGGTCCTCCGAGCTCCTGTGCATGCCTGAATCTGTGTTGGCCCTTTCCCTCTGAAAGGAGCACTACAGCCATGGAGGACTCCTGGAATTTGGCACTACAGCAGAGAAAAAAATACAGATACTGTATATTTCTACAGTGACAAACCAGCTGGATTATCTGTGGGATTTTGTGCATCACCAAGAGGAGAAAAGAACATGCTTTTGTACATGTCGAACTAATTTGGAGAATCTCCCACTTTCCCTGCAGAGAAGTTTGTTTATTCCTCAAATCACACAGAATTAGCTTCTTCAGCACTCCCTCCTCTCCACCCTCCTCCCCAGTGCTCTACTGCTGTCCTCAGCTCAGGGCAGTGGTGCTGAACCCACAGCCTCAGATTTGAATTCTCTTCACCAGAGCAATTCCTACCCTGGGCACCAATACCGAAATCTCACACACTGGGTCATAACCTGCTAAGGCAGGGCATGACCCACGGACACACACAGAGGACATTGCATCACCATTTTCCATCTCCTTATTCCATGTGCCCCATCAAGAGAATAATTTCTTTTCTTTCTTCTTTTTTTTTTATTCTAGCGAATGACTGCAAAAAGCAACAGACAACTCCAGAGGCTGAGCACAGGCTCATGCATCATTTTCATATCTTTTTTTAATTCGTTAATGTCTGCACTAAATGAAAGAATTTATAACTGCAC
>NW_008236442.1:5035488-5039222 GCF_000691975.1 Corvus brachyrhynchos | reverse complement strand
AAAATGAAATCAGAAAAGAAAAGCAGTATCTAAATGAAAGCCAGAGGAGCTGAAAAGAACCGTGAGATTATAATCTTAAATTAAAACCACAGTGAGGGCAATATAAAAGATATTCTAATCACTACATCCAATTAAATGAAGTAAATCACTAAAGCGTGTTAAGTGCCTTAACTATTATAATAATTAAGAATCAAACAGAAATCAAGCATCTTTGAAAGACTGATGATGCACATTAGTGCTCAGGGAATGTTGTTTCCCATTTGAATGCAGAAGCAGAGCAGAAAACAGATTTCCTGGTGCCCCAGGCCACCAAGGGTGACAGGGTGGGGCTCCAGTGTGGAAATTCCTGGTGGGAGAGGGGGTGTCCCACCGTGCTCCCGAGGGAAACAGCATCCTGTGCCTGCATCCTGCTCCTGTGCAGGATACATCCCTCCTCTCCATCCCTCCTCCCACATGACACAAGCCAATGGGAACCTGGTAAGAAATTCCACAAAAAACATTGTACTGAGGCCTCCAGGCTGTGGGCAAACAGAGCTTTTGTCTCACTGTTGGCAGCTCCAAAGTCTGAATCAGAGAATCTTAGAATGGTTTGGGTTGAGAAGGAACTTTAAAGGTCATTTAGTCCAACCCCCCTGCCATGGGCAGGGACAGCTTCAACCAGACCAGGATGCCCTGTCCAAGCTCATCTTCAACGTTTCCAGGGATGGGGCATCTACCACCATTCTGGGAAACTGTTCCAGTGCCTCACAACCCTCCCTGCAAACCCATTCTTCCTAATGCCGAGTTTAAATCCACCCTCTTTGAGTTTAAACCCATCAGCCTTGTCCTGTTGTCATTGGTGACTCCAATGTAGAACAAGACCCTGTGGCTCAGGGATGACATCACTAAACCCTTCCACGAGAACGGGGATTATTGACCAAATCCACCCAGCACACATTTCACATCCTCACCACAGGGATAAATTCCAGCACGGCCATCCAGGCAAGAACCTGAGGATCATGAACAACTCCTCATGAAATTACAGACTCCTGTTTTAAATCCATCTGAGGCCATGCATGGGTGATAGATATTTTAATTAGCAAAATTAGTAACCAAGAAGTACAATTTAGACACGAGATTTATCTGCAAGTGGTAATTCCCCAACTTTTCTGCAATAGCTGGGGCTAAGCCTTCTGAATACAAAATGGAAACACTGAATACGCACAAACGTCATTGATGACTTCTCTACTTCCAGAGAGGTTTCATAAATCTTTTTTTTTTATCCAAGTCAGATCTCCTGCTTAAACAAGAGCCATTTTAACTAAATCACACATAGTTGGGATTTCCCAGCCTTCAAAATGATGTGCTTAATATTGTAGGATAGCTGAAATCGGGTGAAGTCTGGAATTAGAGTCAAAAGTGAGATTTGTCTAGACAAAACTTACTCATATTTGGGCAGAATAGCTAAAGACAGAATTTAGGAAGGAAAACTGGTCCTGATGGAGCTCTCTGCTGCACGGAGAGACCCTGAAGGGCAGCAGGAGGTGTTCAGGAGATGCAGTGAGCACATCTAGGAGGGGTCATTTGTGCTCTGGTTCCTGATGCTTTAGCTCTGATAATTATAAATAATCTGGAGAGTTAATTCAGCCCATTTGCCCTGCACTTCAAGGAGGAAGAACACTATCTGAAGGATGAAGACATGCTGAATTCTATAAGCAGGTTTTTTTAAACAATTCTCCCTCTGCTTTCCCTTTGCACACCCCTTTTGCTTGGCAAAAGCTGGTAGATGAAAAACTCGCTAAGTAAATACAAAACTGAACAACTGCAACATGAATTTTTTCCCCCATTCTTCTTCATATTTGTTTTGTCTGTAAGAAAAACACATTGAGGAGCTCAGTGTGGGATTTCATGTGTTGCAATGCTATCTCAGGGAGGTAATCCCTCCCTCCCACACTGTATGGAAGGGAAGAGAATCCAGCAGCAGTGGAGGGCTGCTCCTTCCAGTGTATTGCTGGCAAGGACATAACAACTGCACATTGAGCACAACAAGATGTGCTAAAACTATAAAATATCTGCAGTAGATCTTAGCCTGTTTGAGAAAGAGAAGGGAAGCCTGTCAGGGAGGTTTCCAGGATGTTCTGGCAGCAGGGAAGAGTTTGGAGAGGAATGTGAGCAACGTGCAGCCTGCAAAGACCAGGTCACCACTTACTTAGGACCAAAAGTTTAATTAACAGGGTGTAACGCTCCTGACTCTGCAATTCCATCTGCATTATCACTTTTAAGAAGCTCGTTTTCCCCAAGTCCAGCTCATAATCACTTTTGTGTCTTGAACCATAGAACTATTAACATTTCACAGTATTGGACCAAGTGCAGGTAATTTCATTGGCAAAACTGATCCTTGAATTCTTCCTGAACTACACTCCCAAAGCAGAACCTGCTCCAATCCTGGTGCTTAGAGATCCTGGCAGCCTTCAGCTCCCTCAGGAATCAGAAGATTCCCCCCCAAGCTGCTGGTACTGTCCCCCACCACCCCCAAGTCACCATCCCCCCAAAAGCCATCACTCCCAGCCCAGCCAGTGATGCTGAGCCCTGCCCCACCAACAGTTTCTTGGCCCCTGCACAAATAAAAGATTGAAAATGCTGTGCAACACATCCAAGAGCACAAGTCAGGTGAGCACTGAACCCCCTCAGATGGCAGGAAAATCCAGCACTGGGCTTTCCTTCAGACATGCAGTGGGGAAGGGGCTTCACTAAGGCCTGCCAGCTAAAACCAGGGAGCAGCAGGCTCCTTTCCCAGTGGACACAGAGGTATTGACACCTTATCAAAATGTACTGACACCTTATCAAACATGTGCTCTGAGCTGGAGCTTCCAGACCAGCCTATAGTCCCACTGAGAGGATTTGCAGGATGATGCTGCATTAAAAAAACTGCAAGTTAAAGACAAAAAGCAACAACAAAAAAGTGCCAACATTAATCCAAAAAGGCTTAGGAGAGGAATCCCTTCAAAACAGATACCCACAATCCAGTTCAGACTTTCTCAGTTTTAACACAAAATATTGCAAACTACAAAGGAGAAAAAATCCCAGAGCCCCTGGACACAGCCTTGGCCTCCAGTGCTTGTGCCACACCACGAGCGAGACTCCACCTCTTGGGTTTTAGGGCTATTCCTGGGGTTATTGTTCTACAGCTGGGTATTCTCCCAGTTACCTGCTGCTCCTCCAGCTGGCCAGAGCGATGCTCCAGTGCCTCCTGCCCTTCCAGACCCCCTGACCACTGCAGCAGGCGAGCTCAGCCTCCCACAGGCCTCCTTCCAACCCGCCTCCTGCATTATCTGGATCATGTAAGTCTTCAAATGCTCATCCCCAAGGATTTCTCCAACCTCCCAGGCCTTTCAAACACTTCCTCTCTCAAGAGCCTCCACTTATCTGTGAGAATATTTTACCTTTCACCACATAAAGCTTAGATTTTTCTATGTTTGAACTTCAGTCTGCTTTATTTTATCTTTTAATACATCTCGGTGTCTTTTACAGTTCCTGGTTATATTATTATGCATTTGAGCAGGTCTCCCCTAAAGAATGACCTTATCTGTGGGTATTAAAGCCTGACAGCTTTCAGCTGTTCTTTTACTGCTGGATTTGTTCTCTGGGCTGGGGAAGGGGAAGAGCAGGTTCAGTGGAAAACCAGTAAATATCTGCTGAGATCTCCCTGCCCAGGGTTAACCCTTTGCACAGGCTCTGAGTACAAAGCCTTGGAT
>NW_008236442.1:5034837-5035425 GCF_000691975.1 Corvus brachyrhynchos | reverse complement strand
CCCTAAATTAGTCTGAAAAAGAAAGACTTGCATCTCCAGCAATATTTTGGAAGCCTGGCATTTCAGAAATGAGGATTGCTTGCCCAAAAGCAGAACAGGAGGATTTGCTCAGAGCATGTGTGATTATTGCCTCAGGTCAGACACACCAACCACCACTTCAAATACAGATGCCAGCAGCAGTAGGGCAGTACCCAGCCCCTAAATATGCTTCCATTTAAATTACAAAATGTTATTTTACATTAGTTTTTTCAGCTTGTCAAAAATAGATCCCTATTAATGGGATTCTAGGCACCCTCATTGCATATTCTGCTTTTTAAGGCCCATAAATTGCGATCCTGAACACTGCCTAGTGACGGGGAGTTCTTTAGGGTTCCTGTATACAGCACTGCTCTTCCCATTAAATTTCCAATAAAGCATTTCCATTTTTATATCTGAAATCCCAGAAATGGCACTGGAGAAACCCAGCGTTTAACTCTTAAATTTAATACAAACTATTTCACTCGGCGTGAAAGCATTTCAAAATTACTCCAGTGCAGATTGTGGTTCACTGTTGTACTTGGTGAGCTTAATATGACCATGGCAACTGAT
>NW_008236442.1:5034342-5034802 GCF_000691975.1 Corvus brachyrhynchos | reverse complement strand
AAAAACCTTTTTGGCAAAGTCTGAGATGTAAATATTAAATCCAGCACAAAGGCAATTTTCTGTTCCTTCTTTTGCTCCCCTCTGAGTTGGGAGCAGGTTATTGCCAAGTAGATCACAACACTGCAGAAACCACCCATTTTGATTGACACTGCTTTTAACACCGATCACACCTTTGGGGCCCGGGTGATGCTGTGTAAGGCCAGGCTGGCTGCAGCAGCATTCCCAGAACCAGGAGTGCTCCCAACCCCAGCACTGAGGTAGCACAATCAGAGCACAGCTTTTGGAGAGCCATCAGAACTTGCGGCTTTGTTTCCAGAAACTTAAAGGCGGAGTCGCGCCTGCAGGAGCATGCGGGCAGCTGGGTCACTATTTGTCACGGGCAAATTAAGCTCGAGGGCATGCAAAAGGCACCGAAACCCTTCCCAACAGGCGGGAGAGTGGAGTGAGAGGCTGCCGGGAG
>NW_008236442.1:5026608-5033882 GCF_000691975.1 Corvus brachyrhynchos | reverse complement strand
GCGCCGGACCAGCCGCGGGATGCTGCAGGCTGGAGCATCCCCAGCAGCGGGTCAGGGCGTCATCCCAGCTGCACCAAGGGGTGCCCAGAAGCAGCTTCCTAAATCCCGTCCCGGTCCCTCTGCACCCCCTGCCCATCAGGCTGGCCTGTCCCCACCCCGGACCTGGCAGCTGTGGAGAGACGCCCCACAGAGCCACCTGTGTGAAATGGGCGTAGAAAATGAGCCTAAACCCACATGCTAAACCTACACCCGCATCAGTAACCACAGCAAAAGCCATGTTCTCATCCCTGACCCTGCTTTCCCTGATGCCACGTTGATTTTTGCCTTTTTTCCTTTTATATATTCTCTGTATTCTTTACACATATATTTGTAGCTCCGTGGTCTATTATTGTAACTTAGCTTCAGTATTTTCCTAGGCAGAAAGACAAAACACATTCCAAGACAGCCGTGCTATCTTGGTTCTCCTTAGAAACCAAGGTTGAGACCAGCTCTTCCAGAGACATTTTTCATGACCAAAGTTTAGTCCTCATCCGAGAGGGGACGATCTAGAAGGTACTGGAACTGGCGGTGGCTTCACCGAGGATGCTCCTAACCGGGGGCTCTTGTCAGATATGCTAATTTGCAAAATCTGTAAGAATTCTACACGCATTGTGCAGCATGTGCACCTTTGGCGTTTTCCACCTGGCAAGTTGTGCACCTAAGAATCCTTACATAAAGGATATAACCCCTTTTCATCCCCCTTACTGGGCCTGGCTCGTGGTTCTAGGACCAGAGAAAAAGGCATCATCCCCACTAACCCACTCTGCACAGCACTTAAAATGGGATCAGCGTGCTGTGTTCCACCCAGATCTCACCTTCCTGCTGCTCCACCAAGACACCACCAATTCCCTGGGACACTGCAGCCCCTCAGCTCTGCCCCACTGAGCCACTCCAGAGTCCATGCCAAGACAGCAAATACAGCTGTTACTACAATGGTAATTAAATTGCTTGAGAATAAAATACTTATTTAAAGCCATTTTGAAATATCATTTGACAGAGCATCAGAAAAACCAGGATTGAAACTGCTTTACTTAGAAGAAAACCAGCAGCACCAGCACAGCCCTCCCCTCCACCCAGGAATTTGGGTTTAGTCATATTATCCAAATCTCATGTTGTAAGCACGGTGGCCTGAGCTGAGGGGTGCAGCTGTGGGTAAACGAGCTAAACATGAGAGTGGGAGAACTAAATGGGAATATTGGAGAATTGCTGCTCAGAGGCAGTGCTGAACCCTCCAGCATCGAGTGCTACAATCCTTGGTCACAAACACACCAATTACAGCGTTTCTATCAAAGCTCTCCACAGATGATGCCATTAATACAAACCTGACAGTGCAGCTCATACAGCAATGTCACCACTTTGGAGCCTGCCACAAAACCATGGGGCTGGATTCTGCAACACTCAGCTCTGTGCTCAGGCAAACATTGACTACATCCAAGGAAACTCCTCAGCTACATGAAGACAGACCTCGGAATGAGTGCCAAAACCACTCTTGTAACAGTTTAGGGACATCATTCTCAAGCAACTTAACTAATTCTTAACATCATAATAACAAGTAATTAAACTGTAAAGCAACTGTGGATTTCTGGCTGTAGGTCAGGTAAGATTTACAACAGCAGAATTGCTGGGAACTCCACTGGACCCATCCATAACCTGGATTCAACAGATGAAGCAAAAAAAAGGGTATTTTTCCACAAAGTAATTGGATGGACAGGGAAAATACCGACTTTTCTTGCAACAATTCATCTGTAAACCACCTCAGTGGAATGGATGGGATAGTTCAGGAATTCAGACTCTCCTCTGCATGACTGAGGGGTGCGAGGTCTGGGATAATGCTTGGGCAGCTGGCCCTGGGAAATCAAACACAAATGCAGATATTGGGGTGGAGAAGAGGTGAAAGCTTCTGTCCTATGCAAGCGAACAGCAGCTAAAACCCATCAGGAAAATTATATATATGAAAAACTTTTGATTTTGCACATTTTGTTGGTAGTCTCTTTCCTACATAGCCTAAACAAGAATTAAAAAAATACATAATAATTCATCCACATTTAACACCAACTGAATTTCTTACAGAATCTTTTACTAGAATAATTTACTTCCATTTAAGAACTGCATGTAGGAACCTATTGACTACCAAAAGTTGAAAAAAATCTGTTCTTCAGCTTCTTCTCAAGGGAAATCCTCACAGTAATCAGGCATTCTGAGAAAATAAAACTCTGAGCTGAAATTTCCCTCAGGAAAAGCTCCTGCAGGGCTGCTCTCACCAACAGGGGCTGTTTTGAAGGCGAGGTAAAGCTGAATAAAATGAATATTTTCATATTCCAGACTCTCTTCCACTGTGGAACTGTGGACGACTGGAGGTGTTCTACAGCACAGCCAAGGAAAACATGAGATCTGCTCATTCATTTAATGACAATTGCAGGTAATTAATCCAAGAGAACTCACACCCCACATCCAGGAGGCAGCTGCAGGCTCAAGGTGAGGATGAGCTTCCTAAATTCTGCTGCACTAAACAAAGCTGCAACACTTAAATCCGCCTCTGAATCTTGCCCTGGGCCATCTTAAATGCACAAACAGATGCAGAATGAGCGTTTCCACGGTGCAAACACCTCTCAAGAGCATATCCACCTTCCAAACAGCTTTGCATTTTGTTTACTGAGTTTTATTGTCCCTGCTTCCCAAGTGCCTGCTTTGGAAATCTCTGCTGCTTCCTCTACTGTTGTTAATTTTACCTGTTTGGGCTATTTTAAGTTTCTCTCCGCCAGCAACTATCTTTGAATTCTCTATTAATGGCAAAATGTTCACATCATTACCCCACAGACGTTCCCAAATCAGGCATTTCCATTCTGCCACATCCACCCTTCCTCCTGGCCCCACCAGGACCCATTCCCACCTGCTGGGGCCAGGGATGCAGCTCTACAACTGCTGAGTTATTTCACAAACCTTCTTTCACCCCCAAATTTCTGAGAGCGTAAGAAAGTCTTCCAGAGAAAAGAGATTTTACTGCAACAGACATGAAAGAAAACCAATTTATCTTTGTTCTTATCTACAGCCTTAACCTGCAAGAAAATACCAGTCCAATATTTCAATATACTGCTGCCAGTTCTCACTGCCTGGGTTAAACAGTCCCATTTTCCCCTCAATTGCCAGACTCCAAATATTTTATCACTTACATTTTAAAAAAAGCCACCCATGCAGTCATTGCTTTATCTAAAACAAGACAGAGAAATTCCCTGTCTGGAGCACCTGAAGCAGAGACCTCAACCCCCAAAAGCCAAACTCAAATCATCTCCATCAGTTCATAATTGATTTTCTCCCCTAAATTACCAGGCCAGGAAGGAACATGAAAAGACAAGAGCTGCTGCTGCCACCTCTGATTACTGGCGTTCGGTTTTGTTTATCTGATATTTCCATAGATGCGATTAAGCATTCGAACCCAATTAAAAGCTGCATCATCCACTGGAAAATTCACAACCACTGACCAGGCTGCTCCACTTGGAGCACTGGGAAAGAGATTTAGATCAGATTTTAGGAAGAAATTCTTTACCATAAGGATGGGCAGGCCCTGGCACAGGGTGCGATGGGGCTTGGAGCAGCCTGGGACAGTGGGAGGTGTCCCTGCCCATGGAAATGGGATGAACTTTAAGGTCCTTCCCAACCCAACCTGTTCTGTGATGATTTCAGGACTGTCACTATTTGCCACAACAATTCTGCTTTCAGCTGGGGAAGGGACTGACAGCACAACGCCTCTCCCAGCACAACACTCGTCCATTGCTTTGCATTTCCAAATGCACAACGATGTTTTCTGATCTCTGCACTGTCAGTTCTGAAACTGTTTTACACCCCATAAATTCCACAACGTGCCCAAGTAAAGATCTACAAACCCTCATTATTTAGCACAATACACATTGAATTTCACGCAGTTTTTACAGTGCTTTTCCAAGAAAACAGCCCAGTGTCATTGGAGCAGCGTGGCTCCTGCCTGCAGCTTCCACCTGGCACGGGGTTGGAGCTGGGGTGAAATGTGAGCACAGGAAAGCACAAACTCTGCAAGGCAGCGGAGCCGCAGCTGCTCACGCTGAGCCCGGACCAGCACGGGCAGGGCTGGATCCCTGCAGCTCGGGACAGGCTGCCCTGTGGAATAAAGCAAAGTCAGGAAGGTCCAAGGCAAATGGCCAAGCCAGATTATTTTGGTGTGAATGAATTAACGTGCTGACAGCTCACGGTGCAGTCCGAGCCCCGGCTGTCAGCCCGCTCACTGCCTTGTCTGAAGCAAGCGAAAAACTTGGGTACAAGAGATGTTCAGACCTTTCATCTTCACAGCCTGAAAGGTGCTCGCATTCTCCTTTTCCCTGGATGCCTTGTTATCATTTCTAGCTGCTGTCCTGACCACCAGTGGGCTCTGCAGGTTTCTGTTCCCCCCCGATACAGAGGCTGCAAAGCCTATGCCCTGTGCCAGGGCATGGCAGCGCAGATTGGCGCTGCAGGAAAACCAGACACACTCCAGCCCTGTGCACTCAAAAGACCCGAAAAGCTTCCCACATCCAGGACCTACACAGGCAACAGATCCTCTGCCTGGATCTTTTCCATGTCCCAGGCTTGCCCTATAAACAACACGGCAGGCAGGAGGAAGGGCTGCAAGCGTGAGTCAAGCTCCTGGTCCAGGCAGAAGGAGTGGCACAGAGCTGGGGCCTGGGGCTGCCAGGCCAAGAGCAAACACTGCTATTCATGTTAGACAGGGAAAAATAACAAGTCCAGACCCTGATGGATGAATGCATAACAAAACAAAGCCCCAAATCCTTGTCCTCGTGCCCTGCTCTTCCTTCTCCAGCACAGCCATTTCCTGCACTTCCCCTCTGACAAACCTCTCCTTCCAGCACAATTTTATACCTTCCAGGCCTGACTTGCAGTCAAATTTATTTCCATAAATCCACTGAACTGTAGATTACTTTGCAGTTAAATGTTTCCTTTGCCAGCAGACATCTCCCATGTGTTTGAGCATTTAAAGCCACTTCCAAGCACACTTTGCTATCTCTCCTTAGCACGTGCAGCCAAATCCCAACACAGGGTTTGTGGTGGGGAAGAGTCTAGCACAGAATGAGGCTGAGCAGAGAAAAACTGTCACCAAAGAGAGGGGGGGGTTGGGAAACAGGAAAAAAAGAAGAGAAAAGCTGACAAGAAGAAAAACTGACACTGGAAAAATGCCAGCCCGGGACACTCAATCTTCAGGCTGGCAGCAGAAATACCATTAAGGGCAAAAAGGAAGAGGGTCTCTGATGACAGCTGTATGCACAGGCTTACACGGGGTTGATTAAAAAACAAACAACAATAAAAAGTCACATTTCTCTCTACTCAGTGTCAGTAACAATTTACTGCAATTCACAGGCACGACTGTGCAAAAGTTCATAGCCTGCAGTCAGAGAGAGCCCTTCTCCTACCCCACAGATCAGAAAAGATGTAAAACCACCCAAGCACCTGTTTTTTTCTCTCAGGGGCAAATCCTCCTCTTGGCACCAAACTCAAAGACACCTTTTTGCAGGAGCAGGTGCCCCCTTGGCAGCGTCAGGGCCCTGTGGTGCTCCTCCACCAAGAGCATCCCATGGGGTTCATCCCCCTCTTCCCAATGACGGATCCACTGGCACTGGACAGTCCTAAGAGAATTCAAACTTGAACTCCATTCAGATAAATTCAAATTTAGGGTCTTTTCCCAGTGATTAGAATACTTAACCTTTTTGCAAAAAGACCTGTCTGAAATAAGATCGTCAGTTGTTCAAAGCAATGTGGACTCA
Organism: Corvus brachyrhynchos; assembly: GCF_000691975.1. Lineage (NCBI taxonomy): Eukaryota > Metazoa > Chordata > Aves > Passeriformes > Corvidae > Corvus > Corvus brachyrhynchos. The sequence goes on along the minus strand of NW_008236442.1, from coordinate 5,028,057 downwards.
TTAAATTATTTCAAACAAACGGGACTTGAAAATTAAGCTTTTAAATACTAGATATATGGAAGAATTTAGAAGTTTAAGGATGCAGATAGTCACCTAGTAGGATTTTTGCTCTGAGTGCTTCTGTCAGTATTTAAATAGCTATGAAAACTGGCTCGCTGCCGCATTTTAGGAATAAGAATATGAAGCAAGGTCTTTAAATGAGCTCAGATACCCAACTCCCATACATTCTGCCCACAGCTTCTAAATCACTGTGTGGCTAGGAAAGGTTTATCTTCCAGCTAAACAGTATCAGTTGTCTGAAAACCTTAAATGCAACAGCTACCTGCCATGGCAAATTGCCCACCCAGCCCGGCCCGTGCCCAGCCCTGTGATTGAGTTCCAGGGACTAACAAACACCTCCATTTCACTGAGCTGGCTGTACCAATGCTTCAGCCCCATGCAAATGAAGAAAAATGTGCTCCCATAAGTGTATTTCACTGGGGTGAGAGCTTGTATTTGTCACAGGCCATCACTCACTACAGCTCTGCAGAGCCACAGCACTCCCTGACTTGGCTTGGGAGCTCCAACAACTTTGTCAGTGGGATCCAGAAACCAGAGAGTGGCAAAATTCTTCCAAGTGAGCACAGAAAAGTCATCACTGGTGCCTGATATCAAGCTCTGCAAAAGAGAGATGGGTGATGCTCTTCCCATTTGGCAGCAGCCTGAGCAGGCAGCTCCTCCCAGCAGGTCCAGCCTGCAGAGGGGGAGGAGGGAGTCAATATCACACATTAAATAACCCAAAGCAGCCCGGTAATAACGTGCTAAAAATAACTGAGTAAGCACATTGCCTATAAAACTCCAAACTGCCTGCCAAGCCTTGCAGGACACGCACTCCTCCCCCTTCCCAGGCATCTGAATAGATATTGCAGAGGCTTGAAAAAAACCCAAATGAATAGGTGACACAGAAATTTCCATGTAGGAGGAAAAAAATATAAATCCCCTATAGATTTCCCTGGTTTTCTCAGAAGTCACTGCTGCTGACCACTGGGAGGGAAGGAAGGTCTTACCTGGCATTGCAATGGGTTTGTTCCTGCTCCTCTGTGTCAATATTTTGCGTTTGATTCAGCTCCAGACCTGAGCAGCACAGGGTGGCTGCTTTATTCTCACCCTGTTTTCTGCACAGATGTTTAGAAATGAGGGACAGAGGCTTTTCTGCAGACAACTCCTTCTCTTGCTTTGTTTCCCTCCTCATCTAAGATAAAAGATGTTCTTGATAAAGTGTATTTGTGCAGGTTTTGTCAACAGAGAGCCATAGTTAGAGCTGGCTGGGTGACAAAACCTGGGCTCTGCAAAACATGGGCATATTTTAATGACTGTGATTCTCCACTGGGAAAGGACCTGGTGGTGCTGGTCAGCAATCAACTTTCCTCTCACCCACAACCTTCTTGAAAATTTATTTTAATCCTTACA
>NW_008236442.1:5004127-5026559 GCF_000691975.1 Corvus brachyrhynchos | reverse complement strand
TATGCAAGTTTTTCAGAACAGCTGTGGCTGCAATAGTGGTCCCAAAACACAAAGAAATTGTCAACTCAATGAACTGGTAGAAGAGCTGACAGCACATGTCCCAAGGGGGAAGAGAGTCTCATCCCAAGTTATCCAAGTAGTGCAGGGGCAAAGCCAAAATTTTTATGTCCATCCTCAGCTTGGAAGGACCTCCAAGTACAATTCAGGCAACGCAGAATTAAGGAGAAAACATTAAAAAAAAAAAAAAAAAGAAAAAACAAAAAAGAAGAAGAAAAAACGAGAAGAAAGCTTTCTTTTTGGGAAGGAGAGGGATCTTAAACCAAGAGACACTTCATTAGTTATGTCCATTCTGGAAACATCTCAATCCTGCCCAGAGGCAAAACAAACAACCCAATTCTTTGCTGGCATTTGGGATACTTGAATGCTACTTGCCCCGGGTACTTAATTTAATATAAAACAAATCACCCTGGAGCAACAAACAGAAAATTTGCTAGTAAACAAGACAGCTCTAATTATTTAACAGTGGAAGCCAGAATAATTAAGCCACGGTATACAGAGCAGCTAAAAGCTAAATACATAATCAAGTATCCAAAATATTTCAGCTATCTTTTGAAAAACAGAAAAACCAGGTTGTTCCATTTCAAGACTAGAGAGAAGCCAGCATCTCCAAGGACAAGCCTTCAAGGTGATGCATCTTTGCCTTTCCCAGTGGCTGCCTGGGACTTGGACTCCTTCCCTGCAGGCACTGGCTGCCCATTTGAGCAGCTGCTCTCCCTCCAGGCACATTGCTGGCAGCTGGGGGGACTCTGCTCCCAATTCCCTGCCCTCACTTTTTCACGGGGATGCTGCCAGGTCTGCTGCCAGTTCTTCCTCACCACGGCAGCAACCCACTCCCCTGCCCAAATACCTGCCCCACTGCTCGTGTGGGGTCCAGGCTCAAACACAGAGGGATCAGAGCTTTCCCTGCACAGGGTTTGAGGACCCACAGGGGTTTGGAGTGGAGGGGTCGGGATGGAGGAGCTGGCAGCAGGAGGGACAGCACAGCCTTGAGGCAGACACCTGGGAGCTGGCGACTCCTCTGCATGGCACAGAGCCTGGATGCAGCCTGGTGCCATCAGGCAATCCTGGCAGCTCCAGGGAGAGAGCTGGACACTGCCAGGAACACAGGAGACGCCAGGAAAGGTCGAGGCTGCCATCTGTGGCCCGGGATAAAGGAGCCCTTTCTCCTGGTGCCGGGGAGCGAGGCGACCAAAGGTGCCAGAACCAAGGGCTGGATTTTGGGATTGAGCTCCCTCAGCGCCTCATTGCTCTGCCACCTGAGCAGTGCTGGATGTTGTGTTTTCTTGAGGAAGGGCAGGGAGAGCCCTCAGGAGCTGGGACCCACCGGTACATCAGCTGGGGTCGGCTGCCTGAATCTCTGAGGATGTGGGACTCAGTTCCCCAACTAACACAACACTCCCATCAACTTCAATTTCTGCAGCAATCTCAGCCCTCATCAGCCAGCCACACTGGTTTTGTGCTAATGTCATTCCTGGGACATCCCAAAGTGGTGGGGAATGGCAAAGCTCTGAACTGCAGGCACTGGGGGCAAAGCAGCTGCTACTGAGCACATCTGGCTCCAGATCTCCACCTCCTCCTGCATCCTGCTCATCAGCAGCCACCACAGCAGCTCTGCAGATGTTTTTAGGTAGCTGGGCCCGGTGCCAGATCCATGTCCTGACCTTTGGAAACAGCCATTTTTCCCATGACCGTGCTCAGAGCGTCAGCCACTGCCGAAACCATCAGTCTCAGAAGTGATGATTCAGTCTCTGTTTCCCTTCAGACTTCATCATTACAAGGTCATCAAGCACAGCGTGGTTTAAAACACACATAAAACAGCCACCAGAGTTCTCAGGAATATCAAGCAGCTTCTCTATCTTTCTGCAGTGCTTCAATCTGGCTGCTGATTAACTCTCGCTTTATGTTTAAAATTCCACTTGCCAAAAGAGTGTCTGAGGGGGTGTTTGAAAGCTGAATGACATGGCTGTAATTACAGGCAAATGGATGCTGCATGGCTAAAACAGGATGGCTGCAGGAAGACCGAAGGGTGAAATTAAATACTTACAAGAAGGATTTAAAAAAAAATTAATGAAACCCCTGAACTACGAGCATTTTAGCTAAAAGCTTTTCAATGTCTTTTCCTCCTGGCTTTCAACTGCCTCATTCAGGTTTTTGCCTATTAGGAGACTTAGAAGCGTGCTTAAAAATGATTCTGAGTTCCTCACCAGATCACAGGAGACAGAGGGCATGGGCAGTGAGAATGTGCAAGGTATCCCATGGCTCAGATTTGCATTATGGAAATTGGCAGCACAACCCTATGGACAACTTGACAGGCGCTCCCCTGCTCCAAAGAGATATCACCAAGGACAATCCCCACCTCTCCTCTGTTCACTTCCATCAGTAGCCACACTTCGACCAAATCCACTGACTTTCTGCCAAAAGCCCTCCCTTCTTCCCTCTCCTCCCTTTTAAACCCTTGCTTTAGATCACTGCATCCTCTTTCTGCCACACCTCCTGGCTTTTCATCTCCCCTTGCAGGAACTCATGCTAACAAGAGTAGCCAAAGTACTTTTTGTCCTCCTCTTGAATTTGAGACCTTTCTGAGCTGGTTTTAAACCATTTTCATGACACACAGCACGGAGAAGTCAGATGAAGGGGCAGATCCTACATGCCCATGGATTTTCCCTCACCAAACCCAGGGCTGTCTCATCCTTGCACCATATCCCACTCCCACACAGGCCTGGGACCACACCTGCACCGTGAAATGTCTGCAAGGGCTTGGCTCTGCACCTCCTGGCTTTGCTCAGGGACCTCCAGCCCTTTCCTTGGACCCTTCTTTAGAGCTCACTCCATTTCCACAGCTTCTGAGCCCACAGAATTCCCATCCCAGGCCTGAGGACCAATGCAAAGCCCAGTTCCCAGCAGCTCAGGGGTGGAGGCACTGCTACTCTTGTCTGACTGTTCACGTTGTGCTGAGCTTCTTCCAGCAGCTGCGTTGCTGCTGCAGCCTCCCCCGTTGGAGCTGACGTGCTCATTATTCGAGCTGTTAATTTTACGGTTGCATTAAGTGGCTCTGGATGGGTGCCATGGAAGCACGTGGGGCTCTGGTTGATTGAATGATTGATTTTACACAGTTGTCTTCTTCCTGCACTCCTAAGGGCTTTTACTTGGGATTAACAAACCTCGCCATTTCTCCATTCCACTTCACAGCTCCCCGGCTCCTTTTCAACTTCTCTATCTTACGTGCATTTTATGGGGCAAGGATCCTGCTTAGCCATCTCCAAATAAAAATTCTGAAGAGAAATAGCAAAAAGCAGCAGCCTCTAAGAGATCAGAGGCATCCACGCATTTTTAGGGCCTAGCAAAAAAAACCCCACAAACCTTGAGGCAAGACACCCCAAATTCTTTGTCTCATTTTTAGTAAGAAGGCAACTTAGTTTGGTAATTATTATAAAGCTGTAATTACAGAGCACCAAATCCCAAGACACAGTTTTATATATGTGTATATATACATGATTTAAAGTAGCTTGCTGAAACTAGAAGATGAGGTTCAAGAGCAACCAAAAAATGTTTTTGTTAACCTATTGCTGATATAAAAAAAAAGATCAAGGAAAGTAAAACACACAATAATAATTAATAACATGGTTCTTCAGAAACAAATATCCAAAAGCTGTTCTCGTTCTGTAAGAATTTGACGGTTTTGGATTCTTTCTTCTTAAAATGAGACAAAATTTTTAAAATATTTCAATAACTCAGCTGCAATGTTCCATTTAGATTATTGCTGGGGTGATTATGTTTTCAAGTCTCTTAATAAAAATAAAACAATTCAATAGCTATTGAGTTTTTAAAGACAAAGTTGCTTTGATCCCAAAAATTTATGGCAGAAAGATAAGGTCTGCCAAGTCCTGAGCCTGCAGCAAACAAGTTGCAGTTAGGTCTTGGCAAAAAGAAAGTACAGCAGAGAAGCAGCACTTTAAAAATCATTAAAATTAGAGAGGTGCAAGATGACACCCCATAAAGAAGTGAGAGATTGGAGGGCTGCATGATCACCTGTTTGAAGTCTGCAGAAAGCAATCCCAAGTTTTATAGACATTAGAAAACCTTGTACTGCTCTCCCAAAAATAAAGCAGTGCTTTGAAAGGATCTGCCCCCGAGTCCGCTGAGAATTTAAGGGTGGAACAAGCTGGTATCTTGAACAAAGATAAATAAGACACTTTATATTGCTTTTCAATTATTTCAGGCTGAGGATCACAGTGTGGGAAAGAGAAAATGTCAAGTAGAGATAAAAGCAGAGCAGACATCGATAGAGAATGTGGATTTCCCCCGACCAGGAGCCTCTGCCTTAACACCCAACCCACCCCTGGAATCTGCCTCAGTCCTTGGCAGATTTAAAGGAGTCACAGGGTTTGGTCCTGAGAGGGAAAAGGGACAGTGGCAAAGGGCACAGAGCTACTGTCCCAAGGCTGGGGGTGCAGGGAGAAGCAGAACTGCCATTCCTGAGCAGGGGATGGGGCTGGACAATGGACAGCCTCAGGGTGTCCAGCCCAGGGCTTCTTAGGGTTGAGAGCCAGGAGCTGAGACGCAGCAGCCAGTTAACCTGAGGAACATCCCTGCATTGCCAGCAACATCCAACCCCAAATCCACGAGGCTGCAGACAGCACTAAGCCTGCCCTGAAACCAGAACACGAGCTCAGCACAGCATCCTCCCTGGGCTGGATCCAGGACAGAGCCGTGGCCCAGCAGAGACCCTGCCCCCCTGGATGCTCCCCAGGGGACACAAGGGCTGGGCAGACCCAAACCTGTGACCTACAGGAGCTGCTGCTGAGCCAGCAGCCAGCCCTGAGCAGGGAGAGGGGACTAAAGGGTGGCTGCAGAGGGCAGGGAGCTCACTGCTCCGTTTAGGACACGCAGGACTGAGCCAGCTCCTCACATCACGGAGCCAAGACCTTTCCTTAAGACATGAGAAGAGGGAGGGAGATCAGTGGTGTGTTACAGCAGAGCTGCTTTCAGCTAATAGCTCAGCAGTTTGGGCTCTGTTCTCTCTGCTGCTGGACTCAAAATATCTCCAGTTTCCCAAAAGACAGCCCTGGCTGCCAGCCTCCAGGCTGTGCTGAAGCTGTTCCACTTTGGAGAGGACAACTAAAGATTTGTTGTGCCATGTAGAGTGAACTTTTTTTACTGTTTTTTTTTATATCATCACCATCTGACCCCTCTTCAGAGCATTCATCCAGGAAAGGGGACACATGGGGTCCCAACCAACGCTCCAGTGATTATTTAAGTACATCAAACGCTCATTAGGTAAGGTAAAATCAACAAATGTTCACCAGGGCATGGACTAGAGAAGAGGAAGGAAATCAAACCATTAATTCAAAGGGCAAGGGGAGCATTTCTGAGCAATGTCTGAAACTTCCATGGGAGAAAAGCAGCAACGCTGATGAAGAGGAACAAAAAGGAGGCAGGAGACATGAAAAATTCTAATAATAAAATAGGAAAGAGAAGACTTTGAAGGAAAATAAAAGGGAGAATAAGGAATTTGAGTGTGATGGAGTGGAAAATGAGAAAGCAGAGTCGAGGTGGTAAAGTCAGGCAGAGTGAGAAGCACCTTGGCTGCTCCAGTGAGTGGGACAGGGAGGTGACACTGGGAGTACTCCTGAGAAAGGAGCACTCACCCAAACACAAGGGGAAGAGCAGGCTGCAGAGACATGGCAGGAAGAAAAGAGCAACATCTGGGAGAAACAGCAGCATTTCCATGGACAAACAAGGCATGGAAATGGAAAGGAGCCGAGTTACGAAGCGCAGATGAAGGAGGGCAATAATCACAGGTACAGCAGCACCAGACACTGTGCTGGGATGGTGGGATGCTGCTGCCTCCTCCCTCATCCAACCCCAAATGCACAGTGTGCATCTTCTAACCCACAGAGAGAGGTTCCTCAGCTCCAGAGAGAGTCCAGTGCTGTTAAGTTTTGGCAGTGCTAAGACAGCAAGAGAGAGGCTGTACATGGGATTAGGCTGATTCAGTTCACCCAGGTCCTCACATCTGCTAGACTGATGGTTTGAAGGCAAGCTTGCTGTCCTGCAAACCTTTTAAACCTCTTTTTTTGGCTAATCTTGTTCACACAGAATCCACTTTATCTTCTGATTATACTCCTTACCCTATAAAGACTCTGCACAAGCACAGACCCACTAGTAAGGCATATTAACAGCATGCACAACCTCGCCCAGCACTGAACTGCTCCATCACAGTAATTACTGACACAAAAGTGCTTGATCTAGTTGAATAAAGTCCATGTACATTCACCAGGAACAGAAATCACAGCTGCTAAAAGTCAGATGCATAAAAGCAGCATTAGGGGAAAAAAAATGCAGATTTGTGGAGAGAAAAAAAAAATCTATTGTTGCTGATTTACCCATGTACCAATCTATTTTTGCCTCTAAACTGAAACAGGGCTTTGTTTGGTGACTGACACGTATTTGAGTCACATCAGAAGGGAGAGAATAATCCCCACCTGCTGTCATATTGTTCTCCAGCTGATTGTCCTCTTGATCTGTAGTGCTCATATCACAGCAGGGAGCACACAGAGACTGAGAGGAAAAGGGGGTTGGACAGGCAGGAGAGATGTGCTGGAGAGAACAGTCAAAAACACACAGAATGGCCTAATCAGCAAAGAGAAAAATCATGCTGTTGGCAGGAGGGGGAAAGAAAAAAGGAGCAAAAAAGTTCACCCAGGTCCTCACATCTGCTAGACTGATGGTTTGAAGGCAAGCTTGCTGTCCTGCAAACCTTTTAAACCTCTTTTTTTGGCTAATCTTGTTCACACAGAATCCACTTTATCTTCTGATTATACTCCTTACCCTATAAAGACTCTGCACAAGCACAGACCCACTAGTAAGGCATATTAACAGCATGCACAACCTCGCCCAGCACTGAACTGCTCCATCACAGTAATTACTGACACAAAAGTGCTTGATCTAGTTGAATAAAGTCCATGTACATTCACCAGGAACAGAAATCACAGCTGCTAAAAGTCAGATGCATAAAAGCAGCATTAGGGGAAAAAAAATGCAGATTTGTGGAGAGAAAAAAAAAATCTATTGTTGCTGATTTACCCATGTACCAATCTATTTTTGCCTCTAAACTGAAACAGGGCTTTGTTTGGTGACTGACACGTATTTGAGTCACATCAGAAGGGAGAGAATAATCCCCACCTGCTGTCATATTGTTCTCCAGCTGATTGTCCTCTTGATCTGTAGTGCTCATATCACAGCAGGGAGCACACAGAGACTGAGAGGAAAAGGGGGTTGGACAGGCAGGAGAGATGTGCTGGAGAGAACAGTCAAAAACACACAGAATGGCCTAATCAGCAAAGAGAAAAATCATGCTGTTGGCAGGAGGGGGAAAGAAAAAAGGAGAAAAAAAAAAAAAAAAAAAAAAAAAAAAAAAAAAAAAAAAAAAAAAAAAAAAAAAAAAAAAAAAAAAAAAAAAAAAAAAAAAAAGGGGAAAAAAAAAAAAGAAAAAAAAAAAAAAAAAAAAAAAAAAAAAAAGAAGAAAATTTTGTTGGGGGAGATGCAATAACCAGAACCCCACAGTCATGGGCACAGACCCAGTGCCCCCCTTGCAACCCACACACCTGATTTCCTTCAAGCAGAACCATTCTCCACCAAAGCCCACAACAGCTCATGGTATAAGACAGCCCAAACAATCAAGGTGTGATAGACACCAAATATATTCAAGGCAGATTTTCCAAGCTCTTAATCCTGCTCTTTGGGCAGCCCTGTCCTGTCCCCAGCACTGGGAGCTCACAGCTGCCCCAGCACTCGGGGCTGCAACCTTTAAGTGCCTTTGTCTCCAAAGCAAGAGATGCCTTTGGACCATGTTTTCACAGCTTAGTTATTTGTAGGAGTGAATTACTTTTGGAAATGCCCTGATCCCTCTGGGATCCAGGCTGCTGCTCCACTGACACAGAGCGTGAGCCCAGGTCTGTGCCAAGGCGCTGCAGTCCTGCTGCAGCCCAGAGCCCCAGCCCCACTGCTGCCACACCCAGAGACCCCCAGAGCATCAAAAACGCTGAGTTAAAAACCCCAAAATGTAAAATTTGTGTTCTCCCTGGCTGATTCGAGCTGTTTTGACAGAAGTCCAGGCTCCATCACAACGTTTCGTTCATCCTGAGGTCTTTAATGAGGAGGACTCATTAGCATGTAGTCAAACTCATGTTTCCCCACCTCGTGGCACATCTCAACCTTCCGCTGCTCCGTTACCTGTGCACAGCTTCTCATTAAATATGACACAGATTTGTTACATTGCTGAGCTGGCTGTAAATTGAACTTGTCATAGTGAAGTGCATGTTTTCCAGTTCTTCATCTCTTTGGTTCCTGTTGCTATAGTGACCATCAGAAATCAGAGCCTAAAAGGCAAAGAAGGGAGATTCTTTCTCTGTTTAAATAGCACCTTCCATCTCTAACACCAGCAGATTCTCTCGTTTCAGCTTTATTTGTTAAGATAACCACACAAAAGAGCTGAGCTCCTCCAGGTTTCAGGGTCCCATCCAAATCTGCTGAAGCCAAAGGCAGCATTTTCAATGGCTTCAAGGAGCTCTAGATCATGCCTGGATTGCCTCAAAGATGAATTCAGTACAGATTTGCAGCACTTTGCAGTTCATTTTAGCTTAAACCCCTCAGTGTAGGAATATGCTGATGTCCTGATACAACAGTGACTGATGCTATGAGCAGGATGGGACATCCACCCACCCATCCACCCACCTCATGGACAAAGCCAGTGCTGAACCCACCTTGTTATCACTGCCCTTTTCATCTCCTGGATTTATGTCCCACTTCTTTGTTTAAAAGACAGAATAAGTGCTCCTTGATAGTGGGTGTTAGAGCTAAGAGACGAAAGCAAGCCAAGATTTGGGTGGCGGGCCTAAGGCACTGTCTGACCAGAGACACAAATACCAAAATACAACACAATGAACTCAGCCTGATCAGCACCAGGAGAGTGGAAGGACAGAGGTTTGGTGCAGGGATCTGCTGTTCCTGAGGAAAATGGGGAAGGCACTGGGAAACACATTCTGCATTCACTGGGATGAAAACCTGAAGTAGCTGAAACAAACCCAGTGTTGCCTGTTAACCACAGGTGTGGAACTCCTGAGCAGGTGAGCATTTACCAGTGATAACTGCTCACGAGCAGCACTAAACTTAAATACTGCCTGTACTCAGACTTCTCGTGCCTGCACAGCAGGGATCTGCACAGGTTACCCCCAAAGCCAGCACTCCCAGCTAAGCCTTCCTTTATTTTAGACAGGTCATCAGTGCTACCTTCTATCACAGCATTGCAGGATATTCTGAGTTGGAAAGGACCTGCTGGCACAGTGGTAGCCAAACAGCAGCTCATAGCAGTAAATGAGTTGGTTTTGGGTGGTACAGGAAGCCAGGCTGGTGCAGAAGTTGCCCTCCCACCTCTACTCAACACGGTACCCCAGCAAAGGGCAGGGAAGCCTCGGTCTGAAGGCAATAAGGACTGTGGCAAGAGATTGCTGTATCCAATAAAAGGGAATACTGCCCACATGAAATGAATTGTCTTGACTGCTGCTACCCCTTGGATAATGTGTGTGGGAACCAGTCAGTCCTACAGGCTGGTGGAAACTTTCAGAGAGTGAGCACTGAAGAAATGAGTTGGAGGATGCAGTTTCCATGGAACCGCAGCTCCATTTGCACCTCCCCATAAAGACCCACTTCCCTCTAGGTAAGAAAAAGGCCCGAGTGTCACTGTGAGCAAGCAGTGCTGGCAGAGTGAGCAGTGCCATGAGCAGGGCACAGCATTCACAGCAGCAGGGCAGGACAGCTGCAATGTCAGCCCGAAAACAATGATTAACAGCAGCATTACACAGAAGGAACGTGCCCAAACGCTGCTAATGCGTCCTAACAAAACAAACAGAGAGCAAACAAATCCCCTCCCAGCAGGCAGCTGCCAGCTGCTGATGGAAGCTCATCAGGAAGAGCTGTCCCCTGGGCACCACTGAGGGACAGTGACCCACCGGACAGCCCTCAGCTGAGCAGCAGGCAGGGTCAGCCACGGGTATCAGCCCTACAGGACTTAGGGAAATCATTCAAAAGGGACATCGAAAGGGCAACTCTCAAATGTGAATCATCTGTGAGACTTCCATTAGCTCTGGCACCTCTCTTAAATTGCTCTGGAGCCATCAAGCTCTGAGCCCCCTCTCCTGCTGGGCAACTGAACATGGGTTCATCAGGGATGCTGAGGAGCTTCTCATGGTATTTGGATCACTGCCAAAAATTACCTAATGTTTATCTAAACACCTTTCTCCCTGTAAGAGAAGCAGAGCTTTCTTGAGTATTTAGCATTGCTTTGTCAGGAAAGTGGGATTTGGTCAGCATTACCTTTCCACAAGAACGGCAGGCAGGGAAAGAAATTCTGACCAGTTCCAACTGAATTTGTTTCTTTCTAGTGATGGACAATAAGGAAACCCAGGGCTTCATCCTGCTGCAGATTTACTGTCTTCAGGTGACGATTTCAAAATGACTTCCACACCTGAGGAACGTGACTTCTGCGACTTCTGCTTTCAAACATACGTGAAGCAGGATCCAGCAGGATCTTCATTTTGACATAGCTGGGCTTGGTCTGGGTGTAAAACCATTGCTGCTTATCAGTTCTGGTTAGAAAGAGGTGGTTTGTAACCACAAAGAAGTAAAGATATAGCAGAGCTCTAACGTGAGCTCCTTACAACAGAAGCACTCCCAGTTACAGATTATCCTGGTTCAGGGACCCTGCACCTCCTGGGCAAAGTTTTAGAGCAGCATGAGTGGTCAGAGTGTTGGAGAGGTTTTAGAGTGTATCTATAGTAAGATAACACTCAGCAAGGCCTGTATAAACAGGTAAAATTATTGGGATCGTGTTTGAAAGTGGAACTCAAAGGACAGTTAACACCCTCTGTATCTGGGAACTCGGGTGCTCTCTGCACCCACCCACACTGACTCGAGGCCTGAAATCAGTGGGATCAGAGCTATTCTTTGGCTCAGATATCAGCTCCATCCTCCTGAAAACATGGCATTATCCACCCCTTGCCACAACAGGAGCTCTTCCTTCTCCCCCACAGGCTCCCCCCTCTCTCTGCCAATCCTCCAGCCCAAACACAAACTGCAGACAGAAACATTTCTGAGTCACGTTGGAAATGCTCCATTTAAGCCAACATCTGGCTGTCTTAAAGTTGTGTTTAAATGCTTTGGGATACAAAATCATAGACACAAATTCCCTTGCTGATGAGCCCTCCACTTCCACTCATCCCACTGCAATAAATGCAAGCCATCAACATCACACCCTGCAATTTACCCACACTTGCAGTTTATGGAAATATTAAAAATAAAATGCCAAACAGATGTTCAACAGACCTGCTATGATAAGAAAACAAATTAGAAGTTATGAAACGAATGTTTTCTTAAGAGAGGAAATGCAAAGAGTTTGAAATCTGATGATTAGTAAAAATTTGAAAATTAAAAGCTAATTTATAAAAATTAAAAATCAGTCAGAATCAGAGATTCTGCAGGGAAACACCCAATTCCTCATCTGACAGCAGGTGGCAGCAGGATTCCCACCACAAATTCTGGATTTGGGCTGACATCCCCTACATGATATTTGAACATTCATCTATGCCCGAAGGTTGTTTGGTGAGTGAGCTGACAGAAATAGACCGGGGCTGAGCCCTTCTGCATTCCCAAAGCTGCAATCCACCTAGCTGCCAATGCAAGTTCACAGTGCAAGAGCTGAAAATATTTGGTGTTTAACAATTATTATAACAACATCACTTTTTGCCCATCAGAAGCCTGCAATTTGCAACAAACATTCAAAACTCTCTGTTGCTGTTACAACACAGCACTCAGAGTACGGGGTCCTGAGAAACCTGGTGAATCTGGAGGTGAAATATTTCCATCAAGTATCACACAAACATCAATAGGAATTCCTAGAAAGTATAGGAAGCTGCATTTTGTAAACCTCAACCCAAAACTACTTTAGGAAATCATTTGGGAAAGGAAAGTAGAGAGAACTGAGATGTCTCTGATAAAGCATCACGTGCTGGTCAGACTGGCTTCCACTAAAGCCTTATTGAATTCAGGACTGCTGAGAAAAAGCAGGAAAAAAAAGACTATTGATGATACAAGGTTTTGAAACATTTAAAGAAAACCTTACTCTTACTTATTACACCACGTTACTCATTGAGCAAGACAGACATAACCGACAGAGCTGCTTATTCATTTGTTAACTGAAATGCAATTAAAGAAAGCAAGACCAAAATGCTTTAAAATATTGTGGAGGTGGGTTTCTTTTATTATTTTATTTTTCTTTTTGTACTTAGCTTGTTTCTGAAGATTATCCCTCAAAGCTCCTCGAAGTAGGGAGGAATTGTAGTGCTAATGAGAGCAAATGGGACCATCTGGATAGAGGAAGAGGAATTAAAGGACAATAAACACAGAAAAAGAGGGTTGGCAGCCATGGCCAGGACAATCAACTGTGGCACAACTGGCCAAAGGTTGTGAGAGACCCCAAATGATGACCCAAAGCCCACTGTGGCCAAGGTAATCCCAGGGTTTGAATGAAACCCTTGAAGAATAGAAATTCCAAGGAGCAGAAGGCCAGAGAGGACTAGCCCTCACCAGCTTTGACAGAAAATATTTGAAATTACTTAAACCTACGAAGGGTTTTATATTTTTCTTAAATATTATTTGCAGGCTTAAATAAAAGAAGAATTCCACCAAGGTAAGAAGCAATTCCCTGCTCTGTCCCCCTGTCCCCCGGCTTCTAAAGCATGAGATCCAAGTCATGAATATTACAGTGACTTGGAGATTCATTTACACAGTTTCACTGCTTTGGACAAAACACAGCCACTTTCCAAGCCTGATGAAATATTGTTATCCACATAATTCACTTTGTGCAGCTTCAGCAAGGCATTTGGATTTGTGGCTGTTCCCATTTGAGAGTGAAATTGAATTGGAAATTCATGTGTGAGCCACATGGATGAGGCAAGTCTGAGGACCAGGAAAGCATCAATTAAATTCCCCTTCCAGCCTGAAATAAAATCCCATGGAAAGGCCTGGGAGACAGTCCCTGTTGCTGTGACAGTTGAGGACAACTGAAAGAACTCAAGCCAGAGGTGAACACAAGCTCGTTGCAGGAGATGATAATGAAATTTAGAGCTATTTTATTAATGGTGTGAACGCTGATTGCTGCGCTGTAATGGGAGGCAGCAGAGCAATTTATGGTTTAGCCTCTGATAACATGGACTTATTAAGGATGTTATTGATTAAAGGTAAATTAGCAACTCACTGATTAAGTCATCTCTCATCTTCCCATTCCTGTTGCAGCAAAGGCTTAAGAAGCAGTGTCAGGTTGCTGGTACTCAGTTCTGACTCTGACTTTCAATAAATTTGGATTTTTGGACATTTTTAGAAGCTTTGTTTGAGCAAATGTCCAAGTGCACACATTTTTTTCTGGAAGGTGCTATCCCACCTACTCGTTACACAAATGCACACTGGCAACCTGCTGGGAATAATTAGAAAAGCCCAAAAGAATCTCATGAGCTGTTCTGCATAAAATTGTGAGTGAAACAGGCACATCAAATTTCAAGTTTCTCATCTGTTCCACAGGAGTTACTTCATCCCCATTCCAGCACTACCTGTGGCAATACTGAGTAAGGAGGGACCTAAGGAACCAATTCAGAATGTAACTAAAATGCAAATCTGGAAAATGTCAGATTGGATGGGGAGGATGATGTGGGGCTCAGGTTTCCAGCAAAGTTTCCATACATTGGCTAAAATAAGGGCTTGATTTCTTCTCAGGGTTCACTTTGCCATAAAGAAAATCCCACACTGGGATAGGGCTGGTGATGCCCCATCCCTGGCAGTGTCCAAGGCCAGGCTGGATGGGATTTGGAGCAATCTGGGAGAGTGGAAGGTGTCCGTGCCCATGGTAGAGGGTGGCACTGGATGGGTTTTAAGGTCACCCCCAACCCAAATCTTCTGGGATTCTGTGAAATGACCAGGACCATCCATCCCCTCCCAAATACTTTGAAAGAAACAGAGGAAGGATGAAGCATGATGAGGACTGGAACCACCACATTCAGGCTTATTCTTACTTTCACTCAGCAAAGTAGATCTGGAAGCCTAAAAATAGCTTAAAATCACATTCCCTCCCTCTGTGATCCCCAGGCAATTCTTCTGAGAGCCACACCTCTAGGTCAGGAATGGCATTTCTCACCAATTGACCCAGGAACTGCAGGGCAGCTGGGCTGACAATAAAAATACTTCAAATCAGTCACTCTTGTATGAGAGGCACAAATCCAAGGATAAGGCTAGCAGCAGCCAGATGGATGAAAAATTACACTAAAAAAAAAAAAAAAAAAAAAGCAGAACAGGACAACCAAAAACTCACTGGCAGAATATTTTTGTTGTTGTTGTTGGGTAATTCTGACTAATCAAAACAGAAGTACCAGAAACATGTCAGGATTCACATCTTGTTTAAAAACTGCAAAGAGCCGTTTACTGGTGCTGGAACACAACATTTCAACACATCTGAAACAGAGTGCTGCAATTTTGCAATCTGAAAATGTATTCTCAAGATTTTTACAACACTCTGGGATAATATCAGCTAAAAAGGCAACACTGGGGAAAACATTACAAGTTCATGCATCTTCAGTAGTCTGAAATGAAGGTAGAGCTTGAAGATAATTTGTTTTCCAGGAGGAGAATAGGATTATTTAGGGGAAAACCATGCAAAGTTATAGCTTTTCCCATATTCTTGGAAGGCCAATTTCCACCCAGCACTCCTCAGGTACAGGGAAGGATGTAAACACTCATAGAAAGGAGATGCCATGAGCAAGAATGAAATACGTTGTTAAGATTCTTTTTTCTCTTTTGCATTAATGCCTTGAGCAAGCAAAGCATCTTTTCACAGAAATATAGAATTCTTGGGGTTGGAATGGACTTTAATGACCATCCAATTCCAACCCCAAGAATGCCCCTCATGCTGCCCACCCAACCTGGCCTTGCATGGAACCAGCTCCCTCTTGTAGGACAAGCAGGGTACGTTCAGATTTTCTGGCATTTGGCCCCATGGCTGGAAAAGGACAAATGTGCTGAAATTAAAGACTGCATCGTAAGAGGGAACAGAATTACAGAACAACCTAAACAGCACCCACCCAATATCAAAACTTGGTGTAAGCATCAAGCTTCTCTGCCTCAAAAAGGACTGAAATCCGTGCATTAAAGCAGCTTACATAATTTGGAGTTACATCCACATCCCTACCTATTTTTATCTCAAACTTACAGGCTTGTTCGCAGCGAGGAACTTTTCTGCAAGATTCTCATTTTGTTGCTTTAACCTGACAAGAAATGCTGATTCCTCTCACCCTCTCAGCACACACACAGTTAGATAATGTCTGTCACATGCCCTGTTTTGCAGCTTCTTCTCCTTTATTTCATTACAAGCATCGTGAATTCCAAACACTGAAGTGTTTTCTCCTTCAGATTAACTCTGTACCTGAGCCATGCCTGCTCAGTAGTAAAATTCCAGCTTTTCAGCCCCACAACCCTTGGCAATATAAATCCTGCAAGATCATTTTGAAGTAAGTTAATTACAGACTTGAATTTTAAATGCCTGCTTCATGTTCTTCTCCTTTGAGTCAATAATTCCTCCGGACTGCACATCATCCTGTCATTCAGCCAGGCTGCTGGATAAAAACACCACACAGCCTCTGTTTGCTGCAAACCTTTTGCCATTCCCTGGCAGTGATTTAATACTTGAATATTCCTGTTAATTTGCACATTTTGACCTGCAGCAATGCAGATATTTGATCATTCCAGCAGCAGCTCTTGTGTAAAGAGTATTTTTTGCTCTGGTTTAACAAATGCTAATAATGATATCTGTGCCAGTGTTTCCCCAAGAGTTTTTAAGAAAGAAACGTCAGATTCATCACCAGCTTTTCCACAACTGGGACGTGCAAACATAAGCACAGGACTTTTTCGACTCTATTTACACTCAAACCAGGCCTCTAGGACCAGGAATGTATTTTTGATTTCAATTCCCTCCACAAATCATGCTGCATTTTGCAATAGGAGAATAAAGATGCAAACACCATGCATTATCCATTTTTAAAGGACTTGGAAATTTAAATCTGTACTGTATTGTTGGGGGAAAACTTGCTGGTTTTCCCCATGATGGCTGCAATTATTAATTTTTATGTGAAAGCAAAAAAGTCCTTAAAATGTTGCAAAACTCTGCATGGTATATTCAAAAGGAGATGCAATTGAAATCAGTATTCACCACAAACATTAAGATAAAAAACCTTATTCCCTCAAAGGATCTGGGTGCAAAAAATCCCAATTCCATGGCTGCATGTGTTGACTCTCCTTTTTCTCAGGGCTCCTGCCCTTGAATGCAGTTGATATTTATTCTGTGGAAAAATGTTCATAGAAAATAAGAAGTTCTTCCTTTTTTAAACCTTCTATGCAGCACTTCCAGTTTCTCTCCGACCTTTAACACACTTCTACATAATACATATATCAAAAAAAGAAAAAAACCCTCACGTTTAGTGGGGGTGTAGAGAGAGGAATTAAACAACAGGAATATTTTCTTTTCCTGTAATTCACGACGTGGGCACACGACCGAGTGATGGAGGAAAAGTTAAAAAACTTTCCCAGAAAAACGTGGAGATTGACATGGACTCAGTTACCATGGAAGGCAAAATGAGCCAAGAAGTAGCGAAGTTTTTTTGAAGGCTGCCAAGAAAATAGGTGGCAATTTACATATTCATTTTCACATATATATATATATATGTATATTTTAAGGCAACAAAGCCTAGGGAACGTGGCCAGAACTGTATGGACAATAATGAATCAAAAACTGACAGAAGGAAGGTAAAAGTACCTGGCATTGAGCTAAACTGTGGTTAAGGACCTTTCTTCCCCCTGCCACAGTGTCACATTAGACATCCTTCAGAAAAACCACACTTTCAGGTGTGGTTTCAAACTCCAGCTTTCCCTAACGATGCCGTCTATAAATGTCTGTGCAGGTGTGCAGTGCAAAGAGAAATGGAGTTGCTTTAGCAGCAGCACTGTCCTCTCACTGACAGCAGTCTCAAACCCAGCAGATTTCACAGGAAAACTCCCTGGACAATTTACCACAGGGATTGACTCTCAGGATCCCTTTCATGCTGTCACCTCCTTCAAATGATTCTTATCTCTGATCCATTCTGATCCTTAAGATCCCTTCCAACCCTAACCATTCTATGAGTTTACATACCAAAACAACATTTTCTCTTGAAAACTCTAAATAACACCCCTGTATTCCACACATGAATTATTTTTCTTTCTCTCCAACAGCTTACCTCCAGAATTCCACAGAAATGTGTTTGCCAGTAAATAAACACAAGTTTATCTCTGAAACCAACCTATAATTTTAGAGAAAAGATGAATTTTGGCACATTAACTGATGGGTGCAGAGCTTTGTCACTAAAATGATTTGTTTTTATCCTATTCCTCCATCCTAATTATCAACTGCCAAGAGACTGAAGGGAATTACAGCGCTGTGATCAGCAACGCTGACCTTTTTGCCTTTTCAGTACTTCTGTTAAGTCAGTTAACCCAGGCAGCAAAACTGGAAAGAGACTGACACTGGAGTAAACACCAGGAAAGCAGTGAAAATGGTGGGAAATTACCCTTCTCCCTCCCTCTTTGCAGCATTAAGAGCAGAGCCTCAGCTGAAACCTCGGTCTGCTAAATTAGGCAGAGGTTTGGCAAAGAATGTTCTGATTGTTAATCATGAAATGTGCTGTAATCTTCTGCGAGGCAGCTCTAACCTCCTCAATCAGCTGCATTTTCTTACTTAATTACATGATTTTAAGTACTTCTAAGGAGGTGCTGTCAGATTGATCCTGGAGTTCTCTTAGACATTCCCACTGTAGTCATGGTGATGATATATAGAAATGGACAAAATGCCAGAGACCAGGGAAAATGTCAGAGCTACGGAACACCCACACTTGCTCCTTGCCTAGAATTTACTCGGTATTTTTGAGTTAGCTGGAAAGATTCTCTTAGTGCATTAACGGACCAAAATAACAAGATTAACAGTAGATGGATAATCTTATTGCTAAACACACACACTGGGATAATTCCCACCTCTAAGACAGGCACACAACTGTTTGGGAGACCCATGGCACAAGACACAGGCGTGGAAAGGGCAGCAGCACGTGCAGGACGTGCCTGGATCTGGATCCCACTGGGATATCATTCCCTCTGCAAATACAGCCCTGCTCTGCAGGAACAACCCCTCCCACGCTGGCTAGCCTGGCCTAGGAGCCAGCTCCCACTATTCTGAGTCCTTCAGGACGCTAATTACTCCATCCTGAGATGCAGGAAATTATTGTTACCTGCATATTCATAACCAGCAGATGGAACATTAGTGGCAGTGGGGAAAACAAATGATAAATATTTGTTTAGCAGCCTCTCACCAAACCTTCATTTTCTCTAAATATTCTGCCTACCAGCATCTACTTTACAACACCTTTACTACTGGTGAGTAGTACATTGTGATACCATTAAACCAATCACCTACTTCAATTCCGAACAGAAAGGTTGAAGTATCATGGTCCATATTTGTTCTCCCAGGAGGCAGCACAGCTCAGCTCCTTGTGGAGCACCCCGACTGTCATTCAGCCAAATTTCCTCCCAAAGAAACCTCCTTAATTTAGACCAAAGCAAACATGGGGTTTTTTAGGTGAGGCTACATAACAACCAAGCTCCTGATTTTCAGTTCCTAGCCCAGGTAGGAGTTAAACTTCCTTGGTAACTCCACAGCAAGAGCAAACTAAAGACAAGAGGGTTCTCACTTCATGCCAGCTGTAGATCTCATCTTCAGCCCTGGGAATTACCCGAACTAAATAAATGGGTAAATAGCTCCCATCTTGGGTTTATTTGCCTTTTATTACTACTTCCCACCAAGTTTGACGCCTGTTTCTGCAGTTCACACCTGTAAAAGGGTGGCTGCTGCTCCAACAGCATCTGAGAGCTCCCAGCAGTGGGCTCGGTGTGAACTGTGTGCTCCCTATTACAGAGATCTGGTTATGAGCACATCATTCCTCACCATCCACAAATGCAGCTGAAGTTCTTATCTTTACAGAGTGAGGAGGTCAGCATTTACTGCTGCATGCATGGGCAGCACTCAGTACTACAGGCAGAGTTCACCTGTTCATAATTTTTATGGTCTGCAATCCATTTCAGATTGAAACATTGCCATCTTTACAGGGGTCATGAGGACGGTTTTTCTTACGCTGTTCCAAATAGATTTTTGTTGTGTTTTCTTCCCTCCTTTTGCAGTGAGCAAAGGTGCAGAACACCCCGAGGATGCGTGAAACACGAGGCAATCAGTTCTCACTTTCAAGGAGCAGCAACTCTAATTTGTTTTCTGTTCTCAGAAAAAAAATTAGAGGGTCTGAATCAAGAACAGAGCCAGGAATTAGAAAAGGCCACATCAGCTGGGAAAGAGACACAGGAGCAGTCACTGAGGTAAAGCAGCTGTAGATAATAATGTCCCATCCATCTCCATTTATCACTGCACAGAGATATTCCTGAATAGAAAGTGCCAGAGCCTCCGGAATCACAGCACATGAAGTGTGACACATTCCCAGAGAGGACCTGGTGGGACCAGAGGCTGAAATCCCATTTCCTGCCGAGGGCAGGGCTGTGGGGCCTGAGGTGTCTTTCCCTCGTGCTGCTGATGGCTGATAAGCATTTGCTTGTTCCAGCTCTCCTGCCGCTCCCAAAGGCCATCCCGGTGAGCTGATAAGGCACATCCCGCCGGCTCGGCATCTCCGCTGATCCTCCTGTCCCCGAGCCAGGGAAGGTATGGGAAAGACTGGGCTCACTTCATTCATTTTGGGAACGCAGGTGGCTCCCACGGGCTCACTGCAGGGACATTCTGCTGTCGTGGACAGACACAGTGAGAAACCGCTGGAGAGCACGACCGCAGCACGAAGACCAGAACAGCTTTGTTCCTGTGGGTGCTGGATTGACAATTAAATCAAAGCAACAATTCCAAATTAACTGGTAATTTCCAGCTTTGTGCATAAACACCGTTTTCATCCCAAAGTACTTGTGGGAGTCGTGGCTAAATTCTTGCTTTTGTCTGATTTAGCAGCGCTGGTGTGACCAACCCAGCAGCTCCAGGACCGAAGATTTCTGTTCATATAATGAGCATTGCGTAACATTACAGGTTATTTTTCCACAGTCCTTTTATTAGTTATTAAAATCTCTCTGGTTTGGGTGGGTTTGGTGCCTATCTAGTAGAGATTATGCTCCAGAAGCAGCAGATTTACTGGGAAATAGTAAAGTCTGGAGTTTGGCGTTTATTCCTACATCAACTCAAAATGAGGACATACTAATGAATATTCATACATGGTCTTTATATTTTCATGGCTCCTGCTATGTCTTGGTTGGTGCTGGTGGGTGGAGAGAACCCCTGCCAGCCCCTTGCCAGCCCCCACTCTGGTCCAACAGCCAATTTTCTTTAAAGAGTGTACATAAGCTCAAAGTTAATTCAGGAATTGCTGAATAGGAAGCTCCTTACCCACACACATGGCCCTGTGAATCTTCAGAGCACCATTAGGTTTTTGAAATTTGGAGCAAAACCGCTGAAATACAAGAAATGTTGGCAAATAAAGCGGCTGAAGAGTCACCATGAGACAGAATTTAGTCAGAGCACCTCAAAAATTACTCATTCCATCTACAGCTCCATTTCTCAGCACATTCCTCTATTTAAATTTGCATAATTACAGTAAGTTGTCTTTACAACTGACAAAATCCTAATTAAATGTCCCAGGTAAGATTAAAAATAAAAGGCCATTGAGAAACAAAAACCAAAGCTTTCTTCTTTGTTTCTCTGTAATGTATTAAAATACCATTAAAGTATTTATAATTTGATGGGTTTCATCTTAGAGCAGCCTTAAGACTTCCAAATTTCATCTCTGCTACTTTTCCTAGAGGCCTTTTTGGAAGTTTAGAGATCTTTTTACAAGGGATTTTTTTCACCAGAGAGAACAAATTCTTATTTATCCAAGCCAGCTCTTTAGGAAATCATGAATTATCTTTTCCTCTCTCATCTATTTAAGATTCAGACCCATTTGTGATCACAATACTGTAACATCTGCCTTCTGGGGAAAGAAAAGACCAGACATGATTTCTCTGGACAAATGTTTTTGGTCGGGTTTTTTTTTTTTTAAGTCAAGTTATTTTATGTATCAAGAAGAAAACCAGTAATAAATTCTCTTTTTTTTTTCCATCAAGCTTAGTAACATGGTACTTTCTAATTTATTCTGGTTTACATAAAAATAGTGAAAGTGTTTCTTAATTTCTTGATAGTCCTACCTATTAAAATTGTGCTCTGATGACAAAAATAGAAATTGGATTTCTGTGGATGGGGAGGGGGAATTGGAAAAATGTTTTAAATCAAAAATGAATGAAATCTTCAAAGATAAAAAGCGGCCACATCCCAGCAATCTGCCACAGTGGCGATAAATTATCTGTTGTTCTATAAAATACCGTTACATTAAAAAGCAAGACTAATAAACTGAATTCTCTAAAAATCCATTTTAAGGAAATTAACTATGCAGTGGGTTTAGTGCATAAACAGTAACCCAGCACTCACAACACCACAGGAAAGATTCTTCTGGAGGAAAGTGCTTGAAACCTCCTCAAATTTAAATATCAGAAGAACTTCGTAATAAAGGAGAAAACTGCAACTGCTGCCGCAAAGCTGAAAACATTGGAAGTCTTATGTTTAATCTTCTAGAAATCTGAAATAAAACCAGAACTGATGGGCTGTAAGCCACCAGTCTACAAAGTCTAGGGTGGAAATGTTTTTATTGAGCTCATCAGGAACAGAAAAGAAATTATAGAGTGTTTGTAGAATTCTCCAACTAAATTACAGCTTTCCAGGGCTCCCTGCTCAATAGGCCACAATCAGCTAACAGTGTGGGATCAATACTTGTTCACCAATCTCATTTAAGAGATTATAATGCAAGACCCCCCTCTAAGTGATCTGTTACTTTCTGCTGCCTCTGGAAACTGATCTCTACCAGAGAGGCACCAAACCCGCCTAAACCAGAGAGATTTTAATGACTAATGCACAGGATTTGGGGAAAACAATCTGTAAAGTTACACAGTGCTCATGAAGTTAACGAAAAACTCAGTTCCTGCAGCCACATTGATCTATATGGCAGGGCTGGGTAAAGGGTTTAGGATTTCTCCTGCCTTCCTCTCTTGTTGCATGTCTCTGATAACCCATCAGAACTCTGCAACTCTCAACCCTTCTCAGTTCTGACGAAGTTTTATTCAG
>NW_008236442.1:4937044-5004112 GCF_000691975.1 Corvus brachyrhynchos | reverse complement strand
CAGGAATACGAAAGGAGGTTTGAACAAAGTGATGTGAAATGATTACCAAAAGCAACACCTCTGAATGTTGACATGGCCTGAGCAGGAGAACATTCTGCACCTGAGACACACAGACAGATTTCCTCTTTTTGGGTGTATGCTTATTGTTCTAAAGGCCCCAAATAACCTCATGATTAATTCAGAAAATGCTGAATGGGAAGCTGTCTGCTCACCCATAAAAAATGGGAGCAATTTGCCAGCACCATCATTCATTCCCATGGTGGAAAGAGCAGGTTCCTTGGGAGGCAATAAAAATCCCACCAAAAAACACAATCTCAGCAGCTTTGCCCTGAGATTGTCAATTTATGAGCAGTAAAGTGTCATCCACACTTAGGCAAGGGGTTTTAGGTCCACTCCCATTAGAATGCCAGATTTTGGGGGGAAGGTGATCACATATAAAGGTTGTCTTTACAATGTTGACAACGCCCCCTGTGTGAGCCTGGTGGTCAGCTCTGGTTGATCCCACACAGAGAAAGAACAGCCAAAAACTGCTGCCAGATGTTAAATCCCATTTCATAATCTGCTTCTTTTCATTAAACACTTTTATTCACTTTTGCGGGTTCTTTCATCCATTTTCAACGGTGCTTGTGTGAGCATGAACAACTGTAGATGTGGAAACTCAAGGCATGTGAAGTCTTTTCTCTCAAACAAGTGGGTACCAGGGCAGGTTAATCAAGTAAATTTTCACAGAATCACGGAATTATTTGGAAAGAAACTTAAAGCTCATCCAGTGCCACCCCCTGCCATGGACAGGGACATCTTCCACTATCCCAGGTTGCTCCAAGCCCTGTCCAACTGAGTCCTTTTCCTGGTCTTAAAATCAAGAGCCAAACACGGTTAGAAGGGAAAAAGGGATTTTACCTTGGTATTTATTTTAAGGATCCTTAGGTGCACCATGCCCAGGTCAAATGCACCTCCATGCACACAGCAATGCACACCCCAAAAAATCTGGTACAACATTATAGGTGTTACTAATTAGCACATCTATCAAAGATTCCCCAATGAGAGGCTCGAGTGAGACCCCCTCCCCAAGGAGCCTTCCCCTGGATGGTTCTATCTCAGTTTACAGAATGTGTTCTGGAGGGGACTTTGGGGTCTGGGGCACACTGATCCACAGCTACGAATCTTCTGAGATGTTGAGACTCCTGGCTGAACAAACAAGGCCAGGAATGTAGGCAAAAAGCACTAAGAATACAGGAGTTGTAAAAAGGTATAAGAGGGGTTTAAAAGAAAAGGCAAAAAATCATCATGGTATCACAACCTGGCCTTGGACACTTCCAGGGATCCAGGCTCAGCCACAGCTTCTCTGGGCACCCTGTGCCAGGGCCTCCCCACCCTCACAGTAAAGAATTTCTTCCTAATATCCAAGCTAAACCAACCCTTTTTCAGTTTAAAGCCACAAATGAAACTTGCAAATGATATTATCTTCTGTATAAATCAAGAACGTGCGCGTACAAGAATGTCAATGCATTGAGGGAAAATAAAATAAAATAAAATTAAATTAAAAACTTCTCTCTCTGTGCATGAAGTTGAAATTACAACCCATCAAGTCTAACTTCCCCTGATTCGTGAGTTCCTGCTTCCCTGCCTTGTCCACATGGAAGCTGTGCCATGAGACTTGTGATGTGTGAATGTGCATTTACACAGTGCTCCAGCTGGAAGGAAGAAACAAATCACTTTGGCATTTTTATATTTTTAAATCTCCTGCCTGCTGATGTTCTCTTCCCTCTCTGCCCGTTTTGTGTTACAGCTTCATTGTTGTTCAGCTAATATTACAGTAATCCGATTACAAAGCAGGAAGAAACAGCATGCAACTGGGGTGGCAAATCACAGCCTGAATGCCAGCTTGCCACTCTGGAATACCTGGAAAAAGGCAGTTTGGGGCTGATCTGGGGACAGCTGACGTCAATGGAAACAGCTCCAGTGTCAGGTAAGCCCATGGCAAGCGATCAGAATCCTGGTGATTAAATGGTTTTCATGGGAATGTGGACACCAGGCATGTTAATGGGTATTTCAGCCACTTGCCAGCAATGAAGAGTTAAGTTCAGCTGCAAAAATGTTTGGTCCCCCCATATGTAAACCAGCAGGTCCCACTGTGCCTGGCTAAGGAGACAGCTTCTGAGCTGGTGTAAACCCAGGTCCCTCTGCAACTTCCAGAGCCCCAATTTGATTTACACCGGCAGGGAGGTGGGGTTGGTCTCAGTTTGAAGGGTCAGGCTGGTGCTCCCCCCGTGGGACCAGAACTGAGCACCTGCTGTACCTGCATGAGACAAACAGGCACCGCCACCCCACAGAGACAGGACCCAGCTGGAACTCCCCTCAGCACAAACCCAGGCTTTACCAGACAACCACCTGGGAGGCTGAGGAGGAGCATCCCTGGGAAAGCTCCGTGCTGTTCCAGGATCTGAATTTATTTGCCCAGGTGCGCACGTGGAGCTGATGGGAGGCCCTAAATCAGGGCTCATTTTAGCACAGCACCAAGAAATTACTGGAGGAACCCACACAGAGCCCCAGTGCAGCTTAGCTCATCCTTCCCTTTGTGCCTCAGCTATTCCAGCCCTGAGACAGGGACAGCCACCCCCCAGATTTCATTCACCACTCCTTTGGGCCATTTATACGGCATTTTCCTTGGGACAGCACAACTCGAGCACCCAGGAGGGGTGTGATAACACAAATATAACATAGCAAAATAGAAAACAAAACGTAGCAGGAAGCCCCATAGGTTGCTCATATCTTTTTCCTAAGCCACCTCTTCTCCCATGTGTTAAAAATGAGGAGCTATAGGATGTTATTTAAACTGCAGACAGTACAAGTACAGGTAAAAAACCCTAGAAATCCTAATTGCCCTGCAATTAGTTCTTCATAAGTAGGTGCAATGATCTCTCTCTCATCATCTGTTGATTGATAGCAGCCAAAGCAGAAGTGATTTGGTTTGTAAATACTGCTGGCAGAACTGACAGAGCTGCAGGAACAATGAGCAGTGAAACAAAGCAGGTCACTCCTGCCTTTAAGAATGATCAGGAATTTTGAGCCATTTAAACGCTGACATGAGAAAAGATGATGCACTGGAGACCTGCACAGAAGCCAAGTCCTTCAGGGATTTTCTGGAGAGTTTTTATATTGCTGGAGCTCATCACCAAAAAAGCAAAATCCAGTGGAGGCCACTGGATTTAGAGACATCTCTGAGCAGAACTGCAGCATCCAGGGGATGCAATACAAGCTTTGAAGTGCTTCAGTCCATTTGGAATTTCATTACCAGATGTAGAAATAGTAAAGTTATCATTTTAAAAGCTGTTTTAAAACAAGATCTGTACTTGCTGGATGCTCCCAAATAATGTTTCTATTAATAAAAACTTCTGATATTTTATGCTCAAGGAAACTATAAAGGTCTTTCAGAACCTGTGCAGGAGAGAAGCACAGAAGCAAAGATTCTCTTTTTAGCCCAAAGACAACCTTCAGAAGAAAGTTCACAGTATGCAAGAGTATAAAGAGGGGCCTACATTTAAAGAATGATTATGCAGCTCCCCTCCTTCTTTAAAGGAAAGGAGTTAATCTCACTTTTTCCTCCCTCAGGACTTTTTCATTATTCTTTAAATTAACTGCATACACGTAATTCATCAGCCTCCTCTGAGTGAACGATATTGTGGTGTGGGTAACACCAAACTTGGTTATTTTGTTTGCCTCGGATTTACTTCATTTTGCATTTCTTACAGCTTCAGACATCTTTGGAAGACAGGGAGGAAGCTCCCTATGGACAGGACAGGCTGGGAATTTCCAAAGAAGATGAACAACCTTCCCAACAAAAGAGGAAAACACAACTCCAAGCCACTGAGCAAAGATATTTACTCAAAACTCTTTTCCTTACAAGCAAACACTTCTCAAACGCAAAGTTCTCTGTTTGGTGGTACCCACTTCCACACACACTAACCCAGGGGGCTGGACTGGGAATTTTTTAAGGAGTTAGTGGGGAGAGACAAGGAATTAGTTTCCATTCCAAATCTCAGCAGCAGTCATATCTCAATCAACACAGCAGCAGCATCCCACATCCAAGCTAAGGACTTGTACACACACATTAGGAATGTGTTTGGATTCTCCTGGGCTCCAGGAGAATTCTGCAATACGAGGAGCTGAATGATGGATGCCTGAGTTTCACCCAGACTCTGTATTTACACGACCCCTGTGCAAAGCTCCACTCACCCCACAAAACACACAGCGCACTGCCACAGAGAAAGAGATCACCTTTCACTCGGCAAAGATGCATCTCACAGGGAAAGGGATTTCTGCCAGCTCTACAGACCAAAACAACATCAATAATTTCCTCTATCTGCTCCAGCCAACAGGGACCATTTCACACCACCGCTCCAGCCACCCACGCAGCCACTTTACAACTTCCCCTCTCATTCATGCAAAAAGCAGCCCTTAACAGCCTTCCACTGAATCGGGGCTCCGTGCTCTTGGCTGGGTTATTTTCTTTGTGTTTCTAAGCAATTCCTTGTTGCCAATCAGTTTGCTTTTTCTGCAGCTAAACTTCACTTTCTCATGCCTGCTTCAGTCTCTGTTTGATCTCTCAGCGTGGTTTCCCCGGTCCGCTCGGGCATCTCACTTCCATTTCTTCCCATCCATTTGCATTTTGGCTGCCTTCACTGTCACCTTCCTGACACCCTGAGCTCCTCTCTCTGCTTCTATCTATTGTACACAATTTCTACAAAAAACAGAACAGAGGGACAGTATTTGTGCTCGCCTAAAAAGCAATTCCTTCTGCACCCACAACCTTCACATCCCGACAGCAAGTAATCTACAGCTTTCAGCCCTGAGACAGATAGCAAAACCTTAGTTTAACAAAAAAAACCCCTTCCAGCAGGGATGGGGAGGGAAGAACAAGAGTGATGTTTTAAAAATGCCCAAAATGCAGCAGTAATCTTAACGGTGGCACAGGGATGATTTAACTTCAATTTTCTCACCCATGTCAGCGGATGTATTTTGAATACAGCACAGAGGCACAAAAGGCAGCTCTGCTGTGGATTTATTAATCTGTTTTGTAAAGAAAAAGCATCTAGGAAATAGTTCTGGAGGAAGAGATTAGAGAGCAAATCCCGGGCTCTTTGGGGAAGAGCCGCAGCAATCCATTGTCTGCT
Source organism: Corvus brachyrhynchos (assembly GCF_000691975.1). Taxonomy (NCBI): domain Eukaryota; kingdom Metazoa; phylum Chordata; class Aves; order Passeriformes; family Corvidae; genus Corvus; species Corvus brachyrhynchos. The sequence goes on along the minus strand of NW_008236442.1, from coordinate 4,998,938 downwards.
GCAGCTTTATCTGGAGAAGGATCGTGCAGAAAACACTGCGCTCTGCGCTGCTCACCACTGCACATCCTGGTAATTTCAGACACTTTTCCAAGCAGGGGCCATCATTTTTGTCCTAAAGAGCCATTTATAAATAAAGCTGATGTTTGTCAAACCCCTGACTCCCAGTACAAAACTCACAATTCTGGTTGGCTTCCATTAAGCACCCTGAGACTTCCTGCTGGATAAAACTTCTCTGCCTATTGGAAAGGCACTTCCATAAATGTCAATGGAATGGGATGCAAGATAAAATTCGATTTACTGGGAGATGCTCAGGCAGGTTTCTGGCGGTGCAGTCCCCCTTCCCTCCTGCCACATGTAATTTTCACTGAATTTGCTCTCTCTGAGAAATAGCCTATATACTTATTTATACTCTTATTTATTATTAAATATTTCTGAGCAGTGTTTTTTCCCCAAAAAAGGTACTATATCATTACCTACAACTTCATTTTCTTTTCTCCATTAAAATTTAATCTTATGATCAGAAAATTACTTTTTTTCCCCCTCTAATAACTCTTGTATGACAGACAGCCAATTTTACTGACACCAGATCCTTGCAGCACGTACTGGAGCCCAAGAGGGAAAAAAAATGACTATGAGGCAAACTATGCATTATGGAATCAATATGACATGCTGTATCCAACCATTTTTTCCTCCTGAAGACAAGAAAGGCCTCCCATCAATTTTATTCTGCAAAAGAAGAAATCTACCATGGGACTGACAGAATAATCACAACCTTAATTACCCTGAGCAAATATAATGAGGAAGGCTGTGATAAATTAAGGAAAATCCTCAAATTCTAATGCATCTTTCAGATCATTCAGAGTCCCAGCAGCTCTGTCACACCTGTAACCTGCCCTTCCTTCCCTCAGCTCCGTGGGCTGAGATTTGAACAGGTGAAATTGAGTGAAATAGATGAGGGATTAAAATTGTTTTGTGTGCATGAGTTTGGGGAGGAGGAACCCAAAGGATCCCCCAGCCTCATTGGGATGATCACCCCCAGCAGCCCCTGTGGCTGATGGAAACAAGGTTCAGGCAGATGTTTCATCATTTGAAGGAGACAAATCACTGCCTTGGCTCCCTCTCTACTTCATTTGAACAAGGACAAATAAATGATTGGCACCTGTCAGATAACAGCCAAGGTGATTCATCCCTAACACAGCAGTCATTTTCCAATAATGGGAAACATCCAGCTTCATTTTGTGGGAAGTAAGTCTTGTTGGAAGAAAAATTATTCCCTAAGAATGCGACCATAGACCTTTGATATTGCTTCAGCTCACTGAGGAGAGCAGAGGGGTGAGGGGGGTGGTTACTGTGCCACTGCTCTGTCATCAGGGCTTGAAGCCAGACCCGTGGCTTGCTATGAGGTGTTGCCATCATTCAGAATGACCCACGTGCCACCAAACGAAGGATTTGAGTCTGCTTTGGACCCATAGCCCAAAGCACAAACTCTTCTTTCATGTTCAGTGAGTCACAGAATCGTTTGGGTTCTACAAGACCTCTAAAGCCAAGTCCAGCATTAACCCAGCACTGCCAAGCTCACACTAAACCACATCTAATTCATTCTTATATCCTAAACTACTGTTCCCATTGCCTCGAGGAACACTCATTGCTCTGTCACATCCCCCCAAAGCAAAGGGCTCTTTGGAGAGTCCCAGGGGCTGTATCCAGCTCATCCACAGAGAACCAGCTGCTGGGACAGTGCAGTCAGTACCTGATTCCAGTGCAGCTCTACAGCCCAAACGCCTGCTCAGAGTTAAACCTCTTCTGGCTTTGTTTCAAGCACTCCACAGCTTTTGCACTTGCAAACAGCTGTGCAACATGAGCCAAAAGCACAGCACGTGGGGACTATCCCAAGATCTTCACATGGGCTTTCCTGGTCCCTTTTGGACCAGGGCAGAACTTGAACAGCCAAAAAGTACCTCTTGGACACTGCTTGGTTTCCAGGTGGTGATTCCCAGGGTTTTTACAGAGCCAGGCTCCTCACCCACTGCAGAGGTCTGAATTAGGAGCTGCAGAATAAAAGCCAGTAAATCCATTGGCAACCACTGAGAGGGAGCAGAGTGCTAAATCACAGCCATGCTAATTTAGATCTAATTAGGAGTGTCAGGGAGCTGTGTCCTCAGCACTGGCCAATCCAGTCCCATCTAGATGGAAGCACTTCCAACACATGCAGAGAAGCTGAAGTTCAAGAAGAAAGGCTGGAGATTAAAGATCAAAACCAAGGCACCTATGAAATTTGGCTGCTCCTTTGCACCAAAGCTCTCCAGATAAATGCCAGTGCTGAGTCTGTGTTCCACCCCTGCTCCAGACCTGCCCCTTCTGCTGTCCCTGGGGGAAATGCTGAGTTCAAGCCCAGGCTGAGGGTCCCATTCACTTCTCAGCACAGCTAATTTCCTTTTTAATAATATAAGTTATCATGAAGTAGGTTATGTATGGGGCTTCTCCAAGGTAAAAAACAACCCACACCACCCTCCCTTCCTGCCTGGCTTTCTTGCTGTGAGTGCAGCTCAATGACACACTGAGTCAGCCAGAGGGGAGAGTTACCCGAGGGGCAGAGAAACGTTAGGCTCAAATGAACACCTTCCCAGCTGCCTGAAACCTGGATAAAACAGACTGGGTAAATTGTTTCCACAATGCAGCACTGTCCCTCTGTGCCTAGGTTTCCATGGAGGATGATAATGCACCCTCATCAGCAGGGAACAGGGTGGGAGAGATGATGCTCACAGCACCTGTAGAACAGAAGCATCATCCTCACCCCTGGTTTTCCCCATCTCTCAAGTTGCTGCTTTTTTCTTTTTTCTTTTTTTTTTTTTTTTTTTTTTTTTTTTTAAGCTGGAGCATCTATTTTATCCAGGAGAACTGGACAAACACTTAGAAACCAAATAAAATTCTGTTTGAAACAACCTCTGAGCTGTCGGGTGTTAGTTCTTCCTAATCCAGAAGAAAATAATTGAATTCAAAGGATCTCTAAAGGCCTGGGGAGGCTTGGCTGACAAGAAGTGCTGCCACGACTTGCTTTAAAGAAAGCCAGGTTTGTTAGTTCAGTGAACACGGCTAAAATGCACAGCAGTCCCTCTCTAATAGCACCAAAGAGACTTCAGTGGGATTGTTTGACTGTGAACTCTGCATTTCCTTAAAATACCCTCTCTATTCACATCATTAAAATGTTTTTAGAAACTCTAAATGAACAACACAAAGGACTTTTTTATTGCATGTAACTGGAATACAGGAAAAAACAAGCAAATATCTAAACTACAACAGGAAAAGCATCTTCAGATTTCCATAACAGATGACACAGATAATAGAGGCATTCATAAGGCTTTTTTTTCATCTAAGGCTGAAGAAATGGTGGCAGCACCTTGTTTATGGGCTTGATGAATCAGATGGAGCACTTCCCTGCTTTTGTGTCTCTGCTAATTGCCCTTTAATGGAAACCACTTACTTTATTGGTGAAAAAAAAAAAAAAAAAAGCCTTGAAGTATGTTTTCTAGGCAAAAAGCCCAGTGCTTTAATTAATACCTCAAAATGATCACTGATTAATGATACCAGTCCGGGGCTGTTGCACAAAGGCTTTTTTGCTCAACTTTTCCCAAAAATGAAGAAGATTAATGATGTTATCATTGGTACAGAAAGCTCCACCCCTGGAAACCCTTTGGGATGGAGAACACACACAACATATAATAACTGCAGTGGAGACTGTGCAGAAGGAGAGGGGGATACCACCAGGGTGTCTCCAGGAGGAAGAGCATCATTAAAATGCTGTGAATCTTTCCCACAGACTTGAAGATCCTAACATTTATTTCCTTCATTTTCTGCCAGCTCTACTTTGCAAGAAATTATCTTTTTTTTCCCCTCCCTAGAGAAGGCTGGAGAACAGATGTATTTTAGGTCTCAAACCCCTGATTTATGTTAGTCAATACTCTTGTTTCTTGAAGTGTGGAAGGAGGCTAATAAAAGTAAAATCTACATGAAACACCAATTTGTTTCTACAGTTTAACGCTGTAGGAAATCACGAACTGCCAGACCCTTCAGGTATATCAGAATCAGCTTTCTGGAGCACAAATCATTATCTGATTACAAAATTTATGCAAAACCCAGGTATAAGTGTTGCAAAGAAGTTATAGGCAGATGAGGTGATGATCACTTGTCCATGGAGCTGTTGTCATCGCATTTATTATGTCATTCTTGTTATATCTGTTCAGCCCAGATCAATAAAAATGCAGCCATAGAATCCCAGAATGGTTTGGGTTGGAAGGCACCTTAAGGACCCCCAGTTCCACCCCTGCCATGGGCAGGAACACCTTCCACTATCCCAGGTTGCTCCAAGCCCTGTCCAGCCTGGCCTTGTGTAGGATCATTCTGGAAACCTCCTCGTCTGCCAGAAGCAGCAGGACCAAGGGTGTCCCAGGACGAGGATCTCCGTAGGCAAGGCAGCAGGGCCAGGCTGCCTCCCCCCTGCCCTGAGCACACACACCCAGCTCACACACAGTGGTTTGGTAAAAGCTGAGCTGTCTCACAGCCACAGATTGTCCTGAAAGGTGATTTTCCAAGCACCTGCAGCTGGATTCTACCAGGAGAGCAGTACCAAATGCAGCTGTGCTCTCCCCACGCCACCAATTTCAATCCCAGCTCCAGGAACTTTGGCATTTCACACAATGGCGAGATTTGAAGTGTTTGGAGCTACCATAAAACCTTGTTCAATTATTAACACACTAAATTAAAACAGGCAGGAGCAACTACTGTGCCTTTGGGTGCTGGGGCCAGAGGAACCTGCAGCATTTGCAGCCTCCCCTCGTGCCCACGTTCCCTGGGATGCTGCACTCCCTGTCCAGACAAAGCTCCTGCCAGACAAAAACCATTTTGCATGGGAAGGACAAAGACCAGCATCAGTGGTCCAGCCAAACAGTTCCAGCCCAGTTTTCCATCCCCATGATAACATGTCAGGCTTTATTCAGGAGTTTCATGTCCAGCAGTGCTGTTTGTCAGTGTTGCTGCTCAGTCCTACCCTTGGTTTTATTGTTGCATGAAAATATGTTCATTGTTTCATGTTTCATACATGAAAAATGTTCATTTTCAACACAACAAGCACCAAGGAGAAGAGCAGATCCTTGGAAAAGGCTGTTGCTAAGTAGTAGGGAGATGCAGGCTGGAGAGAACATCTAACTCACAATTTAATGAACGTGCTGAAGATTTCCTTTAGGTCAGTGCCCCTCTGTAGCCCTGCGAAAAGACAGAATCTTCTTCCTTCAGCCTCTCATCCCTGGCAGGGTTCTCTTCATCAGAGCCACAACCACATGGTGCCCAGGGAAGGAGCTCTGCATTAAACCCCTGGATATCAGTCAACAGTTGGATAAAAACATTCTCTGATAGCACCTGCAGTTTTCCTGATAGCTGGAGTAGCTTTGCCTGCCAAAAGCACACATGGTAGCTGCTCTACCAGAAGGAGAACAGCATCAGACAAGGCACTTCTCTAATGCCATTTAGATAAACGAGTGAAGAATAAATGTAAAATATTATCAGCCCTTGTTCTTTGTTTGCCTTGAAAAATTAAGAAGGGCCAGGGTGAGTACAGCTGAAATCAAACCAGTCCTGAAGGACTTCTCTGCAATTAGCAGCTCTACCTGCAAACAAGGCCAGGGCAGGCACGTTTATGCCACAGAGGATTGTTTGCTGCTAGGACTCAGGACATTCATCCAAGTGAGATAAGCAACACCAAGTGACTCCTGTGCCAGAAGAAACGGGAGCATTACAGGGACTTTGAGGGGCCCCCGTGCCAGAAGGCAATTGGACATGGAGCAGACATGACAGCAGCAGCAGTGAGACACAGGCTGAATTCTCCTGTATGCAAAATGCCACGTGCTCCATGGCTCTCTCCACAATTCGTTATTGAGAAATTGTCAAGAATTAGCAGTAGCTGTTCGTTCTTACCTAAACTTTCATTCCAGTACAAACCCTGGGAGTGGTTTCCTCTTGCACCTCAAGAAGGAGAGATCTGCCTGCTTTGTTTGCACAGTGGTCTCACTCTGCAACATGCAGGGAGGGTAGACAGACACTTGAATTATGCTCTTGGTAAGAGTAGCCCAGTTTTTAGATGGAAAAATAACTGTGAACGCTTCCCTTTCATGCTGGAAAAAGACAGCAACAGATGGCAATGTGAGGAGGGCAATAACAAATCAGTCCTTTGGCCTTCCTGCAGTTCCTTCCTCCTTGGAGACAGTCTCAGAGGAGCACAGAATGCATGAATAGCAGGGTGCTATCAGCATCCTTCTGTTCCCCTCTTTTCCCAGCTTCTTGTTAGACTGCAAAGAGCTCCTGCACCTGGAACCACAGACATCCCAGCATCTTTTCATCCCCAACAGATCTTGGAGCATTGATGCTCTACTGTAAATTTTCAGAAATGCATTTCCCTCACAAAAGGAGAGCTGCAAACCAAAATGCTTAAGTAAGGACTTCATTAGCTCAAAAGCTCCTCAGAATACAGAACCTTTTCTACCCCACTGAGACCAGAGAAGTGCATTCGGGTCAGGCACCCTGGATTGGATGCTGTGACTGGCAGGTTCAATTACCCAGGACATAAGTCAGTAGCTTGCTTCCAGCTAGATCACAATAAAGATCCTCGGAGCTATTCCCTATTCCCACTAAAGTGTAGCAACACATCTGTACTGTGGGGCTCAACTTTTAGTTATTCTTGAGGTTTTAAATTGCTCCTCATAAGAGCATTAGTTCCCCATTGGGATATCTCATCAAAAAACATGAATACTTGAAGACAAATGCTGTGAATAAATAACATCACTATTTTCTTAGGCACCAAAATGACCATACTAACATGGAAAGCTGTAAACAGCTACCAGTTTTGTTCATTTAAGTCTTTTCTTCTCAGAAATAATCCCAAAAAAAGACACTTTGGACCCTGTCTGTTCAGCTTAACTGCAGTAACAACGAAAATATGCAGAGCTCTTTTCTCCCACTGTCATTCCATACTCCAGCAAGCATAATAATATTAAAGGTGTTGTATGAGAAATCGATGTCAACATTTTAGCCTTGGACTCTTAATTTATTTGATTTAAACTTTGAATAACTTGGCTCAGATCCCAAGAATCTGCCAAGCCACTCCAAGTCACACAGAAAACAACACATGGAGGCTGGGTACCACCTCGAGAGCAGATGCTCCCAATAAAAGGAAATGTCATAATGTTGGCTGGTGACTCCAAACAGTTCTGTCCTCCCAGTGACGTCCTGCCAAGAGGCACAAGTTCCCTCAAGCCTCCTTTTGTCTCTGTGACAGAGCAGCTGCACGTTCAGGAGGGGAGGGTGTTTAGTTTTGTGTTCATTTCTCTGACTGCTCAGTGAAGTTTCATCAGAAAGGAAAGCACTCACAGCCCTTTGCAATCGGTCTCTGTGCAGCTGTACTGCTGACAAAACATTTGGACATTCAATTACTTGTGGTGTAGCAGGGAGAACATGATTCCAAGTTAAGGGAGTTTGCTCTGGGCAAGGTGGGGAATACCATTATTTGCACAAATCACCGCCTTGATGTGATTACAGCTGGGGCTGGCGTTCAGTGAAGTTAAAGCTTTTGCTTTTTCATTTCTGCTATTGGTGCCTAAGTGGATTGATTATGTATGAGATAACAGAGCGTGGAGGAGTATGCTTATGCTGGTGTTAAAGCAGACTTTCATCTTGCAGCATTAAGTGAACGGAGGAAAAATGACAGAGTTGGCTGCTGTGAGCTTAAAGATCCCTTTTTTTTTTTTTCCTTTTTGTCAGAGTCATGAAAGTTTGTAACTCGCCACAAACATTCCCAACAGCCAACTCAAACTCGGTGTCCAGGGGACAACACCAGGGAGCGCTGAGAACTGCCAGCAGCTGCACCATAGACAGGCAAGGTCTGCCTCCCTCTCTTTGCTTTCTCTTTACAGATGGGACAGTATAAATAAGGCACAGTAAAACTGAAAGTCAGGTCCCATTGCTGAGACTACGAACACTCACAAACTCATTTGATTCCAGCTGAGACACCAATTCTCCACATGCTTCCCCATTTACCTCATCAGAGCTAATGGGACTAATCCTAATACACAAAGCCAAATAAACACAGGGGGCATTCATGTGTTTTGTCTGCACTGACCTTTCCATGAGACCTGGGCAATATACTCTCAATTAATTCTTGAATATTTTTGCAAATCATTATCCAATCTCCTCAATTAAAAGGAGGTCTTGGCTTCATGAAAAAAGCACTTCCCATATTCTGAAATAATAGCGGCGCTTCTACTCATAATTTTTAGTTAGAAGGTGCAGTTCCCACCCGCAGCAAATAGCTCTATACCACAGGAAAACTGAAGGGCAGTCGTTTGGACAAGGTCTGCTGGGAATCCTCCCACCACTTTGTTCTCCTCCAATAATTCGGTCATCATAAAAGCAGGTACGAGGCCATTTATCACCGGGATGGACTTGCCTACATATTTTTTAAAGTTCAAAGCAGTAAGAACTAACAGAGAATGCAGAGCTTTGTTTTTTGAACGAGCTGTTAGAAGGGTTATATAGGGTGTGGCAGCTTACTTCTGATGGCAGGGAGAGGAGGGCTTCACCTGGAACACAGGAAACTCTCGGAGTCACTCCCAGGACTGTGCAAGCACAGAGCTGAGGCTGCTGCAGGGCTGAGCCTCCCCCACCTCTGGGTTATGCTCCAGCAGCAGGTTTGGGCTGTTACCCCAGGATAAATATCATAACAATACTTTGCTGAAATTCAGAACCACAAGCTGCATTTGTAATCACATAGAATAGAGATTTGATAAAGCATAACGCAATAGAAACACTTTCTCTCTTGACTAGAGAAATTTTAAGTGCAACCATAAGAAATGAGCTTTTCTTTCAACCTGATACCCCCCCAAAAATTAATGATTTTTTTTTAATCTACCTCCCTTCCAAGGAAGGACTCTGGTTTAAGTTGTAAAGAAACAAAAGCCACTCTCTAAGCACAACATATCTGTGTCCATACAAAGCTCTCATTAAAATACTTCACAGCTGTGAGGCTGCAGAGCTCATGCTGACTGGTATTACTTCATGGGGCCTCTTGTGCAATCTGTAATCTGTACAGTCTCCTGTCTTCTGATAAAAAAACTTTAAACTTTCTGAAGCAAGAAGTTCTTTTTTTGGTCTCTCTTTGAAGCTCCTTAGAACACAAGGTCTGTGACTGGAACTCCAAACACCACAGCAATATAAATAAACCCACAAGTGTTAGAGGGAAACCTCTTGTCTTCCAGCATCTCCCAGATTCCGTAAATGAGCTGATTCAGCTGAATTTCAACAAGTTCAAGTTGTGCTGGGAGTGAGGTTTAACACAAAACCAGATATATCCACTCTGCTTATATCTCAGTACCACTTGCAGTGCCCAAGTCTTGGCTTTCTGAGAGCATCCTCCAACAAAAGTAATATGGACGACAGCAAATGGAATCCCATCCTTGGATTTCAACCCACAGAGAAGCACAAGAAATGCAAAACACACTCACCCTGATGGAAATGCAGGAGTGATATCAGAGCCATGATAGTTATAAGGCTGTAAGAAACCTGCCCAAAGCCATTTGATAAAGGATATAAACTAAGCAAACAATAGGAATATGAAATAGGAATTAAATTTTAGGAAGCAATGCAATTTATTTGGAAAAGCATTCTCCAGTGATGAGATGAATCACTGGAGAATATTTTACCTACAAATAAATCGAGAGGCGATAAATTTGCAAATACTGGTCTCTGCAGACTTATCCCTGACAGTGGAGCTTACAGCAGGGAATCTAATCAGCTGGTGTACACAGAGATACTGGAATTCATCCATTAAAATTCAGGAAGCTACTATGTAGTGTTAGGTATGGAAAAAAAACCCAAAATAAAAAAACCCAAAAGCTCAGGGAATAATTTCATTGGCTTCATTTGGGTTTGGATTCATGAACATGCATATTCAACTGCAATGAGTGCTTTGCATTCTGTTATTTAGGTTGTATATCTCTCTAAAGCTGTTCTCAGCCATCACTAGAGGCTTTTTTCCTTTGAGTGCAGAATAAATCGAGTGCAGAATCCCTCGCACCCATCTGAAAGCCAAGCAAGTCCTGCAAGAGCAAGAGGCTGAGACTACCATGAGACCTGAAGGCTCTGTTGCTTCTCTCTGATGTTTTTCCTGTTGAATTTCTCTGCCTTGTTCCACTTCCCCAGTCCAGACACCATTAAAGACACAAGGTTTAGATTAAAAGAAACCAAGAAACTGTTCCACATTCCTTCTGACTCCTCTTGCACCAACAGAGCTCTGCCCAAGCCCAGCTCACCAGGCTGAGTTCTTGCTCCTGGGGCCAGCAAAGAATGATTGTGCATTGCACTGTACTTCTAAACATGGACCACCATGCTCCTGTGGTTCAGGAGCTGAACCTTTAAATTCAATCAGTCAATACAATAACTACTAAAATTGGCAGGGATTCGTGCTGTTGGCTTCCAGGAGGGGCAGGGAAATCAGCATCAGCTCCTGGTACAGCCCTTCAGCACACCACAAGCACAAGTTTAAGCCTGTGGCTAATACCTTGTCCTTCAGAAGGTTTTAGCCTTCCAGACATGGGCAGGCTCTGCGTGTCCTTTTCCAGGAGCACCTTCCCCCTCAGTAAGCAGCAGGTTTCATGCACAGTCACTCTCTGGGTGTCTGCTTCTCTTCAGCACCTCTCAGCAAGGGCATCCCAGCTCCTCACCTATTGACCAGCCCTCAAGATGCCCACAGGAACGGCCAAGCTCGGAAAAAAAGCAAAGCTAATCAGCATTTTTATGTCTCAGGAATGAACAAGGCCATGAAAAGAGCTAAAAGCAGAGCAAAGCCCTATGGGAATAGTTAGAACAGGGCAAAATACCCTGCTCTATGCTGGGGAAAATCACATTAATCTCTCATGTATGAGCCTCTCAGTCCTGGAAAGCAGAGCTGGCTGGGCTCAGGTCATGTCCCACCATCTTGAGGGGGCCCCACCAGCAGTGAGGGTTATTTTTGCAGGGATGGGACATTTTTAAGACAACTCCTTCCCTTGCATTGCCCCAGAGAGAAAACAAATTTGGGCTTTGGCCAACTCAGCCTGCCCCAACAAGAAACCACCACTGAAAATGCTTTGTTTTCTCACCCTCACTGATACAAGTCCCATCAGCTCCTTGGCCCAGGCTCAGGATCCCCTATGCAGGCAAAATAGGCTGAAATCTGCAGCAAAGGTGATTTGGGGGCACATCAGACACCCCAGGGCTCTGTTTCCCAGCCTGCAGCACCCCAGAGGCTGCGGGGCCACAGCCCCATCCCCTGGCAAGGGTTTGTTCCCTCCAACCTCTGTTTCTTACTGCAACTTACTCTGCAAGAATACAAATCATTTCACCAGCCAAAGCACCACGGGTTCTGCTGCTCCTCCTCTGCATTCACTGCTCCCTCCCTCAGCAGGTGCTGAACAGATGAGTTGGTTCTGGCAGGGGCAGTGCCCAAGGCAGCTCTGCACCATCACTGAGGGGTTGTGAATAATAATAATAAAAATAATGCAACTTTCAGAAATAAATCTCCAAGGCCAGTGATTCAGGGCAGTGTAAAACTGCCTGGCCAAAAGGAGCCCCCTGGATATCTAAAAGAAGGGAGATTCGGATGAGATTTAAGGAAGAAATTGCTCAGAATGATGGGGGGGAGGCCCTGGCACAGGGTGCCCAGAGCAGCTGGGGCTGCCCCTGGATCCCTGGCAGTGCCCAAGGCCAGGCTGGACATTGGGGCTTGGAGCAGCCTGGGACAGTGGAAGGTGTCCCTGCCCACGGCAGGGGTGGCACTGGATGATCTTTAAGGTCTCTTCCAACCCAAACCATTCTGGGATTTGACCCAGCCAAATCCTTGTCCCTTCTGCCTGTTCACTCTCATCCTGCTCAGGATCCCACATCTTCCCCTGTGCTGACATTTCACCTGGCAACCACTCTTAATGCACAGATTTATGATTTTTAATTATAAGGTGATAGCATAATAGAAGCCATTCTTTGCTAGCCATAAACTTATTTCTCTTCTAGGGTCGTTCAGGGTTGTCCTGATTTATTTCAGAGAACGGTGCCCCACTGACTACCAGACAAATGAACTTCCTCAGAGTTGAAACGTGACAGCACAGAAAGCTCAGAGAAAACAACAAAAGAAATGCTATTACATTTGTAAAAATGAATAAAATTAGATCATGAAAACGTGGAGCAGCAATACTGTGTGGAGATCAAGAAAATATAGAGAATAAATGAAAAAAAATAATTCTCTTGTATCCAAACACTGCTACAGCATGAAGGTTGTGTCTGTGGAGAATACAATCTAATTCACCTGCTTTCATTCTTGTGATCTTTCACATTTCAAAAGAAAACAACAGATGAAAAATTCAATACTGCATTTACGCTATAAAAGTGAAGAAAAGGTCATTTATTGGCCTTTTTCATTATTAATATCTGTCTAGGCTTCTATTTTAAATACAAAGAATCTTTGCAACAGCCACTTACGTTCAAGGCCCCGAAGTTGTTTTACAAGTGGTCTCAAATACATCTGCTAAGTGGAAATAAACCTCATCCTTTCAAGTTAATCATGCTTGTTTCAGCTTGTTGCAAGGAGAAGGAAAAAAAGAAAGACAAAAGAACACTGTCATAACACAAGACAGCCTTTCCAGAACTCAAGTTGAACTGAGGCAAATGAGATGGCAAATCAATACTGAATCCAACAGAAAGAGAAATTCAGGCAGTGAGCTCCTATTCTAGAGCTCTTGAAAAACTTCATTATCAACGATTTCAATTTGTATTTATTGAATTAAGGCTTTTAACATGAATAAGATGTTACTGAATTTAACAGAAATGGCCCTCACTACCACAAAAAAATTTGGATCAAACTATGCATTAGGATAAAAGAATAAATTAGAAAAAAAATGAAAAACAAACCACATTGATTTTCAAACCTAAAACTTTGCATCCCTTTCCCTCCAGCCCCGTCCACTGAGTTTAAACCTTTACCCCACCTCTATAGCCCAAGAAGCACCATCCTGTTTTCATCCCTCAGTGTTTCCTTCCTGCTGGGAGGATTGAAGTCAACTCTGTAGCTGAGGGAAAGCACTCACAACAGGGAGCTTCCTTATGTGTCAGCACATTCCACAGCCTCACCAGCCAGAAAAATCTCATAAAACTGCTCAGAAATCCCTGTGTGTGAGATGGAAAATCCCTCTGCCTCCAGGGGTGGCTGCTCAGTACCGTAAAATGTGTCACACAGCTCGGAATGTTGTGATGAACTCCAGTTACAGAGGGAACGACCTGATGTGGGAAATGGGGAGGCAATCACCCTGCTTACAAATAGTCCTCTTATTGGGGCAAATTTAGGGAGAAAACCAGGGAAATGAAAGAGGGAGACCGAGATGGAGAGGTCAGAAGCAGTGGAAATAAAAGTCCCCCTTCCTATATGAATAATTCAGAAGGAAGATTTAGTTTCTAAACCAGCAATTTACATGCATGCATTGAAAGGCACTCGCCCAGCCTCAGATCTGGCTTTTGTTTTAAAGAGACTGCCCAGAAGTTTGCAGGAATATGATTCATCACAACGTTCCCACTGCTGAAATAATTCCTTGTGTAATTCTGCCAAACCCAGCCATAAATCTCCAAAGCACAGAGCTCATGTATCCATACCTTCCAAAACAAAACAAATTTTAAAAGAAACAGTGGGCTTCTAGGAGCTGGTTCAATAAAACACTCCTTATTTTTTGGATCAGAGAGCAGCCATGCAGCAACCAGTTGAATATTTGTAGGGGTTGGTATAGGTTTGTGCATGGCATTTATATTTATATCCAAATGAATTTTTTTTCTCCAGGATTCCTGAAGACAAAACCAAGGCCCAGCCTTCCATTAACACCCATTAAAGAGTGGGATCTGAAGGATGTGCCATGTTGCTCTAATTTGAGTTGAATGGAAATTTGTGGGTGTTTTCTTTCACTTTTACAAATTCCAAGTGCAGAAAGTAGTTAATTCTCACTCAGCTCTTCCTTACACTAGTATCTTTTTGGGTAATGAAAGGCCAACATGAAAGAAAAAAGTTTAAAAAGCTTTGTCAAAGTCAATTTAAAGGAAACAATGCCTGTTTTTCTCTGGCTTTAGGAAAAAAAATAAAAAACAACCAAAAAACAGAACAGGGAAATTTGTGCTTACTCTGTTATGGAGTTGAAGAAAGTGAAAGCTGATCAGAGTAACAACTCTGTGGCTCACCTACACCCAAATAAATTTTTGCATCTGCATTGTAATAATACTCAATGCTTACCTTCACAGAAAATTTCCTGAGGTTGTTAATGAAAGCCAACACCACAAAGAATTACTATCAGTGAAAATTTTGCCTTTGACTTTCACAACCATAAGATTGTATTCTAAAAACATCCAATAAAGCCACTCCAAGAACATTTCCAGTATTGTGACTACTGGGCCTCTCACAGGGCGTAAGAAATCCCTTTAGCTGGGCTCCAGAGGCAGTCAAATACTTCTGGGGACACTGATATTATTTTCCTCTTAAAACAACTTATTCAAAATAAGTGGAGCAATCCACAACATAGAACACAGAGTATTTTGGATAAGGAGTCAAAATCTTGCCCTTTCAGAAATTAAAAGTCTGGTTTGGGTCTGCCTATCTTGTCAGGTAATTTGCTCAGCCAGATAAAATCTGCTGTAGATATGGTTTTTTTGCTCATTGCCTTTCTAGGAAATCAATCCTTGTAATAGTACATAAAACCTAATCATTACCCAGATGAGGCCCTACTTATCAGGTCATTTGATGACATGCTGCCTAAACGAATCTCATTTATAAAGTCTCGTCTTCTCCTCTCCATGCCAAGATTCATGACTAACACGCCTCGGTGTGCAGCATCCATAATTAGCACAACTCCCTACACCAAAACAATTCCTAGACAAACTGAGGAGCAGGGAAATGCACCTTGTGCAATTGGAGCACACATCAGGAATGAAATTGGCGTTGTTTTGCTGCTATTATCGACTCAGACATTTTTATGATACAAGGACATTAATGGCAGAAAGTCATCGCCTTTCATCATCGCCTCTTCAGGGCAGGACCTTCCTCAAGGACAATAATATCAAATACCAAGCAGGGATGAACTCACAACCAGTAATTTCCCCTTTCCTGTTCACAAATTGCCCATGCTCAGGCTGCCATGGTCTCAGTAGGACTCATCATTCAAAATATTTCATTGTTTCAGCAACAATGGGTTTTGATCCATTGATAATTTTAAATTACAAACGCTTATAGCCAAGGTCTGTTCTATGTTTGTAAGAGCTCAAAAATAATAACACACATGGAGGTCTTTGAATACAATGGGACAGAATCTTCCTACAACCTGAATTAGGCGTGAGCAGAATTCCTTACACATCCCCACTTACACAAACCCCATTTGCACACTTTTCCTGAAACACTTTGGGTATGAATTCCTTTTTACCAAGGAAAAGGCACTCACAGAATTCTAACCTCAAAGTGGTTTATCTAGCAGATGGTGCCACTCCTTTCCTTGTCCAGTTGTGCAGAACTAATCTACAACACATCCTTGCCTTTACAAAACCAGTTATTCTTTATCCTGGGGACAAAATCTCACTTTTCGAAAACCAAAGCTGCTATTAACCAATTCTTCACATCAACAGATATTGCCCTGCATGTCTTGTCTTAGATTTGTCATCAAGATGAAGCACCTCCAATAAATATTCCCGAGGGGAGTTGTCTATCTTTATTTTAACGCCTTTTAGCATCGCCTTTAGAGATGCAGAGAAGATGATATTTACTCAGCCTTTTCACCTTTCCCCTTCACTTCTGTGAATGGCTCTGATAAATACTGGTAATTTCAAGATTTAATTTTGAGCCACTCCTTCCCTAACAAAAATGTTAATGTCATCATCTACCCCAGGGAGAACATTTTTGCAACAATATTATCTCTTTCTTTTCCGAGACAGAAAGGCTTCTCGTGCATTGATAGCAAATTTTGCTTAGTGTTTTATTATGCACAATGGAAAAATATTAAATAGATCAATAGGAAAATGAAGCTGTTGCAAGTTGATCTCCACGGAGTGAGGAAAAAATGCTGGGGAAAGAAGAATTATGAGGAAAAAAGAAAATTAAATTTACACATTGGAGATAATAAGGCATGTCGCTTACCCTCAGTGGTTCCTCTAATCTGGCTTTACTTAATTGCATTCTCTGTAAAGACATATTGTTTCATTTCTTCCCCCGATGGATCTTTTTTTGTTGGGGGAGGATATAGTGTAATTACTAGCTCCCAGCATTATCTCCACTTTTATTATAAAATGTCATGATTCTGAAAAGGAAAATTTCATGCACTATATAATGTCAATCATCTGTCTTTATGAGATGGAACAGCATTCACTTTGTTCAGAATGGGTTTTAAGGGGGGAAACAGCCTTTCATGTGTGGTCATTTTTAAAAGCTATATTCCAACCTGCTTAGCATAAGAGCACAGCCCCAGTGCTGATCACCCACTTGAAAGGAGATTTGTGTGTGTCAATAACAGCTTTTAAGTCTGGATGTCCAGACAAAGTCATGCTGGTGAAGAAACAGGAGAACAAATTTTAATATTTCCCTGAAACTTCAAAGCTCTGTTTTCATTTGAGAATCTCTGTGACTCAAATCAAAGCCAGTGTTGTTGTGCAGCATCTGAATTTTACTTTTGAAACTGTGACACTTCCTTCCATCATTATTTCACTTGCCATAGGAATCCCAAATAGGAATCGAGTGCCTGTTCACAGCTCTGTAACCTCTAAACCTCCAAACCAGCCAAGACTCAAAATTCTGGGGGTTGGGCTCTTCTCCCAGGTAAAAACTGACAGTATGAGGAGGTGGCCTCAAGTTGTGCCAGGGAGGTTTAGATATCAGGGAAAATTCCTTCCCTGAAAGGGTGGTCAAGCATTGGAACAGCTGCCCAGGGAAGTTGTGGAGTCACAATTCCTGGAAGTGTCCAAAAAATATGTGGATTTGACACATGGGGACGTGGTTTAGTGATGAGCACGGAGGTGCTGGGGTCATGGTTGGACTCAACATTATCTTGGAGATCTTTTCCAACCTTAACTCTGTAATCCTAAAATCCTGTGTTCATTTTCCATGACATGACACTTTTATTTAGCCAAGGGGCAGCACTGACATCCTCCCACGGGGCTGGGCTGCACTCCAGAGGTCTCCATCGTTCAGTAAATATTTCTTGGAAGGCTGTTTGGCATTAGTCTGATAATCTGATCCTGTGATCTGTACTCAGCAAACTCCCACTGAAGCCATGGCATTTTGTAACAAAAATGCATCAATCACTGAGAATTCCACGTTTTTGCATCGACTGAAACGGGCCCTGAAATGTCACTGCAAAGACAGAAATGTCCCAAGCCAGAACAGGAGAGCAAAAAGATCATGGATCTTAACAATTGATATCCCAGGAGAAATATTCTGGTCTCAACTCTACTGCCCTTTAAACTGGATAAAATCACCACAATGTAATGAAGGGAATGGAATAGCCAAAACTTCATTAGAATTTCAGGAATTTTCTCAAATGCTTAAAAAAAAACAAAAAGAAGATAAGTATATATCCCTAACAGCTTTAATTATTTATCCCCTAAATCTATGCTTGCCACATACTTACAAACACGTATTTTGCATAATTTATGTTATTTCCTGTAAATTTATGATATTTGTTGGAATTCATTTACCTGTATTATTTAAATATATTTCTGAATGTATTTGCTGAGGAACACTCTGCAGAGCCCACAACACCCACTGCAAACTGAAGCCAACTGATTATGACTGAAATTCTGCTGCAGTTACTGTTACATTCCTGTAACAAAACGCTAATAAGTTCTTCTAAAAACAAGTTCTTCCACGCCTGCACTATCATACACTGAACCAGTGAATTTCAATTTTTAGCCATTTTCTTACCAACAAAGTTGTATAAAGGTTATTAAATTATTCCTTATAAACACACTGTTTGTTTACCTGAATGTTTCTGCTAATCTACATCCGTGTTCAAAGAGTTTTGGAATAACCAGTATCATTTTATAGATGGATATGTAAATGGAAGGGACAAGGAGTCAGTCCTGTAAGAGCATCTGTTTAAGTACAAAAATTGACTTTTGTTTCGCTCAAGATAGATATTACTCTGCTGTTAGAGGGCAGAAGGAGGGAGAGGAAGAAGGGGAAGGAAGAAAGGGAAGGAAGAAGGGGAAGGAACCCAAGTTAACTCCATAGGATGAGATGGTTTTTTTCAAGAAAACTCTCACTGCAGACACAAGACACAGACCATGTACGTCAGTAATAAATCAGTCCCAGATCAGTACTAAAGGAGTCTCTGGCCTACTGCAGCAGAGTTTGGCAACTTGCAGCCATCAAATATCAGTTTATTCCCCTGAAAATCCTTCCTTTTCTCTGGGGAGGGACAGGGCATTTTGCTTGCCAGTGATAATTTAACTGGTGCAGGGTTAATCTTCTGTTACCAGAGCCTCCTTCCAGGGGAGGAAGCAGAACACCTGAATTCATTGTGCCAGGACAGGCCACAGCACAATATTATTTTCCAGTGAGTGTTGCACTTGTCAGGTAACACAGCACCCACATGCCTTTATGGCCAAAAAGTCCTGTTTGGATTGGGTTGTTTATCTACATCCAAGAAATCACAAACTGGTTTCTTGTCCAAAAGCATCAGTGCCAAAAGAATTAATTTGGTTTTCCCAAAACATTGAAGTGACATCTGAGGTACACAAGGTGTTAGCCTGGTTACATCTTTTCCTTTTTACTGTTTATGAATATTATTCACTGGACTTCTGATTTCTGAATTTCTGTGCAGTGTCTGCAGCTCTGTAAACATCACTGCAATGGTTTATACAGTCCTGTCACTGGTAAAATAACTTCAAACTAGGTTTTAATCACTTATGGTTAGGACATGATTTTTTAACGAGATTTTTTTTTATTACATAAAAAAGGAGTTCTGTTACTTGAAGCATTCATTCTCTTGCAGATTTATGGCATATTTAATTAGTCATTTGGAGAGCAGATCGCTGCATTCACTGAGGATCAATATATAGCAACTGACAGCAAGCTGGTAAGGAAATATGGTGGAGTTTATCAGGGCAGAAAAAGCTCAAATCTAAGCTGAGAGGGTGCAGATGGGAGACATGGGAACATGATCTGCCCCCAGGCATCTGCTGCTGAGGGCTCAGGGTGAGGCCACGGGTCCAGCCCAGCAGCAGGAAGGCTGGGGGTGCTGGGTGAGCCAGCCTGGCCAAGCAGGAACCACATGGTCCCAAGGGGCAGTTTGGCTCTGCTGGCCTTCTCTGTCCCCCCAGAAATGGGGAGCAGCTCTTCCAAAATCTCACCTGTACCAAGAGGATCACAAGCCTCCATTTCCCTTCCTCTACAGCCACCTGCATATTTGGATTTTGGGTGCTGCACTTGTGATGACACCCGAGCTGAGACCACACAGATCTCGTAGCCACCATCACCATCATAAAAACAAAGCAGCTACTCTATAAAACACCTTGTATCTTTGACTGTTAGCCTGGATTATCCAAATATAAAATATAACTAGAAAAAAAACATCTCAGCAGAATATTCTCCTTCCAACTGCCTGGAATTCCTTACGCTGCACAAGAAACAAAAGCAAAGCTTAACACCAAGTAAACTTCTGTTTATTAATGCATATATGGGAAGGGTTTTATTAAGGGGCCAGAAGTTAAATTGCATTCTAATGGGTAATAATAAAAGCAATACACTGCAGTTTCTGGTAATATAATCCTACATTCAGACACAGAGCTAAGGTAACCTTCCAATTCTCTTCTTTCATTTGAGAGGCTACTGAGAACACCAGAGAATAAAAGACACTGTTGTTAGTTGTCATACTGTGTCTATAATTACTTACTTTGTTCCTGAAGCCATCACCATGATAAATTTGCAGTTTTTCCCCATCTGCCAGGAGTAGTAATGTGCAATACATTTAACAACTGAATTTGCATATAGAAAGTATCATTGACCTTTGAATTTAAAAGGACAAAGATTTACAAGGACACCCTTTGGAAGCAAAGTGCTTAGTTTAGGAAAAATGAACCAGCGCGAGAGGAATAAAACGCCCGGTCTGCTGCACGGAGGAGAAGTGGCAGATTTTACAAGGAAGACGTCTGAAATCCCTAGGAAACAGCTCCCTCGTGAGCAGCCACATAATAAAGGAAACAACTGTCAAGCAGAAGGAAAACACTGGGGCAGGATTTGGAGCGTGTTCAGCAGCGGGGACATGGGTGCTGCGGCACAGGTGGCTTCGCTGGGAGCCACCTCCGGAGCTGTGACAGGGAAATGCAGGGTGACAGCCCCTGCTCTGCCTTCCAGGGTTTATTCACCACGCTGGCAGTGGCAGAGACTGGCTCTGCTCCCACGCAGGACCTGCAGCCATGCAGGCAAACAGGGAATCCCAGCAGCGCTTCCTCCCCTGGCAGCTGGCCCTGCCCCTGCCGGGGCTGCACCTGCCTGGTTTGCAGCAGATTTGCACCCAGACAGGGCAGAGAACAGGCAAAGCAAGCCCCTGCCAGCAGGCTCGCTGAAACGAACATGAAATTGCATTTATAGAGAAAAGAGAGAAAATAGACTCATTTTTTTTTCCCCCAATCCTGCACAGTGCCAGGGCCTGGGGAAGCCCTTTCCCTATTCCACCTGTTGCTGGCTGGATCCACAGGTACAGGCAGCTCTCCCAAGTCCAGGTCAGCCCAGGCACAGGCTGCACATTCCATCCCATCCCAATACTTCCAGAGAGCTTTCAGAAAGATTTCAAGTGTCTGTTTTCCTTACTGTCAATAGCTCTTCCAAATAACCCATGTGAAGAAATTGCTGCAGTTCAGTTTACCATATCACCAATGAATTATTCATAAATGCCACTTTGTCCCATAAAAGTTTAAGGTATTAGTTCACAACATAATCATAAATATGATTAACACAGACCACACATCCCTTGACTACCATACTACAATATTCTCACAATAAACTGTGATGATCCAAGATAAAATGACAGTAGCAAGTTAAAAGTCTTAGAGTTGAAGAACTGTTGAATTCTGAATTTCTTAGAGCATGTTTTCTTGGTCATTCTTAAAAGACTTTGCCAAACTTGTTACTGCATCCCCTCTCTGCTCTCCCTGGAGCACTGTGGGACTTCAAAGCACCCAGATTTATTTGTTCACCCTGTTTGCACCAACAAAGGAAAGAATCAAAGCACAATTTTCTGACAATATATTCCCTTGTGACTCAAACTGCATGTGTGGGGTTTAGCATGTACTTTAATAGTGAGTCAGCAGCCTGGTGAGAAGCATTAGCTGCATTCTAAATCAGGCAGGGATGGAAGATAACGAGAAAAGCAAGGAGTGGCTCCCATCAACTCTGAGACAGTTTCTGTAACACTGCAGATAAAGGATATTGCCATGGTTTCACTTCCAGTTGTGATAAACTGACCGAGAAAGAGCCTTTCCTACAAAAGGGCAAAGAACTAGAATTTAAAAAGAAAAAAGAGATGGAGGAAAAAGTTGGTTTTTTAAGAAAAAAAAAAGAGAACTCTGAGAAGAGAGAGTGAGTAACAAGAAGGACTCGTTGCCTTCTCTCCAGCACTAAATAAGATGCTGTGATGAAACAGTTCCTGTAAGGAGAACACGCAGTTGAGAATGATCTGGAGGTATTGAGTTTGGGAAAATTCCATTGTGTTACCTACAATTGTTTTAACCCACTCTACCTGCAAGCATCAATAGATACAGGAGAGGACATCATTACATGTTGTATCTCACTTGGTTTTCCCATTCTCTTCACAAACTGACCTCGAAAGGCACATGAGTTTTTTACCAATATTCCCCTGTTAAAGATTCATGAATAGTTTCAGCAAAGATTTGCTAGTTTATAAATCTTTTCATCCAGTGGAGCACCTACATGTTTCCTCAATTGCCCATCAGGACATTCCTTGCATTTCCTGTGTCAGGTTTGTGGGCTGACTCTGTGTTGATTCCCTCTTTTTCTTACAGAAAATTCACAGTTAATTTTAAATAGACCTGAAGAGTTTCCCAATTCTAGCAACTTCTTTACTTAATCATCATATTGAATAACTGCACCTGATGTACCTATATATAAAAAAAACATATTGAAATCTACTTTTCACAAGTATTACTCTAACGCTTCCTGCATTAGCCAACATCTGCTGTGAAGAGTGTTTTCTGGAAGAGGTACAAGCAACAGAAAAAGCCACAGGAGTTTGTGACAAGACAAAAAATCAGGGACACTTGTCAGAGGTACTGGCTTAACTCAGCAAAGCCAAACAGGCCCGTGAAGGGATGCAGGGGCTGAGGAACACGGGGAGGTGCAGCTCCATCCTCCTCTCTCAGCAGATGCGGGGTTGGTGACTGACTGGAAGAGGTGGCTTGGGCTCACTCTGAACATATGGTGGAGCTGGATTCCAAGGAGCCAGAGAAACTCTGTCTCTGCACAGTAACTGTGGTCCATTTCCCCTAAATCTGCCTGCGACTGGCTCGTTAACAAAAACAAAATCAAACACCTGTGCACCGGCTATGGCGTGGTTTGAGTGCCAGCACTGATCCATCTGCAGAGCACATTGTTAGCCAACTTCTTTTCTCTGGGTGAGACACAAGGCAGATTCATCAGAGCAAACCCACAGCACCGCTAAAGGAACATTTTGTGTCCCAGCCTACTGCTCCCCACCTTCTTTCTTTGCCTTTTCATGCTGCCATAATGGTGATGAATAGTGATAAAATATTCATTTCTCTCCTCATCAGGTAATTCTCCAGGCCCTGGACCAGCACTCTGACCTCATCCCCTCTTCTTTATTAGCCCACCTGGCACTTTATTGGCAGATCCTTCCAGCCTGCCGTTCCCAAATCTGACTTCTCCTCCTGCGCTACAGAGCAGGGAGATTTTCCAGAACTATTTAAGTGCTGCTGGATTGGGTCTGGCTGAGTTGCAGGGGTGGCTCCTGTGAGGAGATGCCAGAAGCATCCTCTCCTTCCCATCCCTCCTCTGACTTCAGGAGCACAATGTCATCCAAGTCATAATACCTCACAGTTCACTATATGATCTTATTAGGCTGGAATTTGTTCAGGATTTTTGACTGAGACTATTGGAAAGCTTGGAAAGACCTCGGAGAGTGCAGGCACACAGCCTAGCCTGGGCAAGGAGCAGCAGGAGTGAGGTGGCACCGAGGGCTCCCTGGGGCCCTGCAGACTTGCACAGCGCACCGGGGCCATCAGCTGCTCTCTGAAATAGCAGCCACTGGGCACCTCCCCAGAGCCAGAGAGCTCCTTGATGGACAGCACCACACTTCACTGAGGTTTTGGTCAGTCCCCAGACGCCACTAAAAACAAACCCTCCCAAGCCAGGGTCACCCACAGCTGGTCCAAACCCACCCAGAACCATCTGCAGGGACTGCAATGCCTGGAAGTTGTGATCCCAACCCAACATCTGTCACAGCAGCAGCTCCTGGCATAAGAACTCCAGATGATCTGATCACTGCTCTGCAGGAGGCCAAACACTTCCTGGCCATGCCGTGCTTCCATCTCTTCACATGACAAGGGCTTCCCATCCTATGAAATTGTGTTGGGAAATGAGTGTGCTCAGGTACCAGTATCCACAGTACTCCAGGGTAGAGCCAGCCATAAATTGGTTTTAGCAGCCTTCATTCCCAATGAACAGACCCAAACTCAGGTGTCTTTATTGCCCATTTGTTTGTCTTTCCCTGTTGTGATCTTGCAGCTGCTGGCCCTAGATTAGCATGGGGTTTTCTTTCATCGGTTTCAAATTTCTCTGCAGTATCCTTCATTTGGTGAAAGTCCTCTCACCATCCTAGCTGAGACAGTGTAGAAAAGGAAGCCTGAGCAATTTCTCTTGCACTTTTCCAAGTCTTAAATGCTTGTTACCTCTCTGAATGCTAAATCAAGGCAGGCAGCAGAGCTGAGTAAGTCTGCTGCATGCTGAGGCCTTTGCCAGGAATTCACTCCACCTCCCAAAGAGAGTTCAGTAGCATCCTCACACACCTCATCATGTCATACCTGCATCCCAAAAATGCTATTCAAACTAAAACAGACATATGGAGTTCATCCTGCCTGTATAAGAGAAAGATAAGTATCAGTCCAGGTTTGCTAAAACCAAAAAATAAGTTGAGATTCTCCTGGGGGGGGTTGTTTGTTTGGTTTTTTGTTAAATTTTAAGATTACAGTTGAGTTTATCTTCTGTCCCTCACTCCAAACCTTCCAACAGAAAGATCTGCAGCATCAGAGCTGTCAGGCTGGGGTTACTTTTGTAATTATCCTGGGATAAAATGTGCAGTTCCTTTGACCAGTGCCTAAATGAATGGCTGGTAGATTTCTTACCTGCTTCCTCCTGTTTACAATAATTCAGTTGTTATAGCAATTTGTAGTGTAAATATCAACAACTCCTGCCTGGGAAAGGAAGGATGTTGTTATACAGGTGGGATACTTTCATCTCTGTGAACAGTGATGCTTCCTGAGGCTGAAGAAGGCCACAGTTAAATGTGAAAGGCAGAATTAAAGTCCCTACAGTCTTTTATTTGCTCACTGCACCATGCAGTGATGTCAGCAGAATTTCTTCCCACCAAGGTAGGGACTGGGTCCAAATCCTGACCTAATCACAGGGACCTGAAACATTTTCTAGCATAGAAAGACAAGGTTGTATTTGCAGATACATCATGAAGCAGAGTCATTGACAAAAATGAAAATTCATCACAACAATTTTCTTGGAATAAGCTAAGCTAAGCTGATGTTACTGCTGAAAAGGTCAGTGCTGACACTCCCACTCCAGTAATCCCCATCCCTTCTCCTTTGTCAGACCCTACTTACCACACAGCTTCATATCATACATATAAAAAACCATTTTATTGTTGCTTTATTGCTGTATTTAAACCATTTCCCCCTTTCTGAATGGGAACACAGAAAGTGAACACCATTTTTTGTGCTGCTGCATCATGGTGACCCTGGGTCTGCTTCAGCTCTCTATTAAATTTCACCCTCATTTGCAGAGATCTTTCACTGCAGCATTCCAGACATGTATGGCATGGAATAGCTCCTTGGAAAAGGGGCAGGAAGAATAAAGGAATCTCCTGCCAGCACCATCCATCCTCCCTGCTTCTCCCAATCCCTGTGTGCAAATGAGCCATTGTGCACCACCTGCTTCAGGCTCCAGAGCAGCCATCAGGATTCCCTTCTCCACACCCTCCTCAGATGATGCTCTGAAAAAGGTTTTCATTGACTCACTTGACTTAATTGGGAGCAGAGCAAACAGAGCAGAGCCTGGGGTTTTGAGATAGCAAAAGACATTTTGTTCAAAACTGGGATTACTCCATGATAAATCCATTTGCAAGCAGATAAATGCCAGCAAAGAGACTAGAAATTGGAAGTGTCTGTTACATAAAGCAGGTTACTGAGGGGGGGAAAAAAAAAAGGGAGATTTGGGTTTATTCTGAACAAATAAACCAGGTTTAAAGGTTATTGCACTAAAGCAAAGGAAAAGACAAAGCAGACTGTAATCCAATTCGATGTAATAAGCAGTAAATTAAAGAGTTGGAATTCCTACAGCACATATTGATTATTTTATTCTTGTGTACCCTGTTTGGTGCTGGCAAATCTACAAGCATCTTATTACTCTTCACAGGATACAGAGCAGAGCACTCAGATTAATTTCAGGCCTCGTATTTAAACTCTTCCTCCAGCCTGAGAGCTCTGGGTATAAAGGAGTCAACTCCCACTAAGCTGATTTACCCAGAGAAGCAAAGAAATGACACGAATCTAAACAAAGAGCTTCACCAGTGTTCTGCCAGGTCGCTCAAAGCAAACTGCAAGGAACTCAAAGGTACAGGCCCATGGAGCAACCCCAGCATTTACAAAATGCAGGTGGTGTTTCTGTGTTAAAATCTGGGAAATCAACATGAACCACCAAGGATCATTGTTACTAAAAGAAACATAACTGTTTCCTGATGATCACATCTGTCAGATGTTCCGTGTTTACTCTGGAGATGTTTTTCACTTCCACAGCCATTCCCACCACTTCTCCACCTTTTCCCTGTGACCACATCTCATCCAGAGAAGCAATCCAACACCTCTTCTTAAAACAGAGAACACTGCTTTGTTGCAGACCCAACATTTATTACCTTTCTTTTGCCCTGTAGAGATGGAAAGAAATACATAATCAAATATGTATGTGCATTTCTGCTGGGTATTTCCAGGCAGCAGGCAACTCCTGCATTATCCTTCCCTTCAAAGGGGTACCTATGATGCACAGCAAAGAAATAGCAGAGGAAGAGAAGAACTGAATCATTCAATTTCCATCCAAAATAAAAACAGGTAGGGAAAAAAAAAAGTTATCCATGAACCAAATTCTGCAAATGGTACAGGGGAAAAAAGCCTTTTTTTACCTTTCTGTTCCTAAATGCTTCTCAACAATGAGTATTAATTTCTTCTGAAATAGGGATGGGATAATTGCATGCAGTCTTTACTATTAATTGCCATGGAAGATGTTCTAAAAAGTTTTGTTATCTCCACTCCCACACAGGTAGGCCTAGTCAAAGCCACCTTGGTGGCCAAGGTAACTCCCCAGTAAAAATGTATTAAAGCAGTGGGCCAGCAGTGAGTTCTCTATTTAAAAAGCCTGGCTCATTGCATGGGGTCAGAGCACAATGAACCAACACTGCCACCTGCAATTAGGGGAGCTTTTAAAAACCCTGGGATAGCACTCGAGTCAATGCATCAGCCACTTGAGTTTCTTTAGCAACCCGATCTGGATAATTCTGCCTAAATTTTAGAAGACAGAAAAATGTACTACAGAAAAAAAAAAAATAAAACAACCAATTTTCAAGTTCTATTTCATAACCAATAAGAACTCTGAAACAATAATTCTGAAACAACAGATTTAGGCAGATTATGGCACATCTGTCAAAGTATTACATTCTGTAAGATATTAGACCAGCCTAGAACATAAAGTAGTTGTTAGAATTTTACTTTAAAGGAATCAGGACATGTATTTGTATTTGATCTTGATTTTTTTATCTTAATTGCTGCTAACTACCACATTATATTGGTAATTCTCTCTCCCCAATGCCTAAGATAGCACAGCTGGAACTGGAGGCAGAATCCTGTGGATGGAAGGGACAACCTGCAGAGCCTTTGCACATGAGAGGAGTCCTGAAGGGTGGCTGTTGCCCTGACTGACTGGAAGTAAACAGATATTCTCTGTAGCAACAGACACACCCTTTGAGACAAGAGCTGCAGCACAAAATCGGTGTGAAGATGTTTTACCCGTCAGAGGTTCTGAGCTGACTCTTGAGGTGGGAGCTGAAGAAACAGCGCTGGCAACGAGAGGCAAAGGGGGCGCCAGAGATAATTTAAAGAGGAGGGATGAGAGAACCAGACCTCCCCAACACCGACAGATGCTGGATGCACAGAGAGTTCTCAGCGTGGCTCCGAGATCACTTTGCAGTGCAGCCCTGCGTTTCCCAGGCCCTCTGGCTGCAGCTCCATGTGTTTGCCCCCCACCTGCCCTGCTCTGCCCCAGCTCTCCCCATCCCCAGCCCCTCTGTGCACGCTCTGCTCTGATGGGTGTAATTACACCAGACAAACGCTTCTGCTTCAGCAAACAAATGATTGCTGCAAAGCACCTGACCAGGTGGGAAGATGCTGTAGTTTTGAGTCATCCGTCTGAACCTCATTTGCCATCAACAGCCCCGTGGGTTTTTCATCCTGGACTGGCTGTGCTAAAGCTGTCAGGTGGGTTACAAACCCACAGGACACAGCTCTCCAGGTGTCCAGGAGGTTTCCAGCACACAGAATGGAAATAAGAGGCTGCTCCAAAGGGCATCAGATTGCACAGGATGTTCACCAGGAGGGGGAGGACAACAACCAAAAATGCAAAAAAAAAAAACCAAAAAAAAAAAAACCAAAAAAAAAAAACCAAAAAAACCAAAAAAACCAAAAAAAACCCCACAAAACCCAAACAGAAATCCCACCATTTCTTCCTATCAAAAAAAGCACCAAATGGCCGTGCAGCCAAGTGACAAAACATTAAATATTTCCTGTGAAGTTACAGAATGGATAAACCTGATCCATATCAAACTGAAATACAGCAGAGAGCTTGACCTGCACAGCCAAGAATGATCAGCCCTGGTCCAGAAAGGACGGAAGAAGGGAGATGCAAGGATCTTTCCTTCTGTTCGCCTCTAATCCCCTTCCCAGTCCTTCCCTGCCTGCCCAGGCTCCATTTTTACACCCCAGGACTGCCACAGCTGAGGCCGTTTATTGCTCATTTTGCCCAAAGTAACACTTCATGCCATATTTCAAGTACTACCTGGAATTTCTGTATTAAATACAGGAAACTGGGAAGTCCAGAGATGGTATCTTTTAAAGTACTGACCACCAGCTGTCAGTCATGATGAACAATGTCTAAAAATTATCCTAAAAGCCCCCCGCCCCTTGGAAAATACTTTCCTGGATTGTATCTCCTGTCAGATTGACCTAGCAGTTTTCTATACATCAATTGCTGCTAAAGAATTTTATCTATCAACAAAAAGGATTACAAGAACCATTAAGTTTCTGTTAGTGCTACTTGAGAAAAAAAGAATTTGGAGGCTTTTATGCTAAGACAAGCAGCACTGAAGGTTTCGGTTTTTTTAAATGAAATTTTGGAAAAAGTGCTAAAAACTTGGTAAGAAACTATCTTTGTTGAGACAAAAAAGGCTTTTAAAATGCAATTTAAACTGCATTTTAATAATTTCTTGGTTCAAATTCTGAAACAAAACCACGCAAAGGAGATCCACTATGGTTAAGAACTGCATTAAAACGCCACGTGAGGATATTACTCATGAGGAGATTGGGGAGAAAAGTAACATTTTACACTCCCTCTCAAACCAATTTCACAATGGAACATTAACTGTGATAGGACGAGTATCGCTGTAATAATTGAATAAAACAGTCATTAAGAACCTAATTTCTTGTGTAGCCTGTAAGACTTTGAATTTTTAACTAAATGAGGAATCAATGTTGAGCTAAATTGTGAGAAAAATTATTTGATGTTGCTGCACTAAACTCATTAAAAGATAAACTCACACACTAATTTCACTTCCTACGCTAACAGGTTCAGAGATGCACCCTCCACTACAAGGTAAGTAAAAATTGCAATTGAGTCAGTATTTGTGGAGTAAACCGACTGCTCAACACCTAAAATTTCATTACTTTGTTTTGGGTGCAGTCAATGACCCTCTCCAGCCCAGTGCAATCCAATGGAGCAGTAAATAAAACCCTGGAATGGTTTGGGTTGGAAGGGACCTTAAAGATCATCTCATTCCAACCCCCTGCCATGGGCAGGGATGCCAAATTGGACAGAATTTGGGAGCCTGCAGCACAATGTGTTGTGTTTAGGGGACTTTGAGAAGCTGTAGCAACCCCTGGAAAACACCCTGGGACTGGAGACCAGCAGTGACTTCTAATAACCAGGAAAGGCTCCACGAGAGACAGCAACAGTCTGGTTTTAGGTGGGAAAACACTCATATTTTAGGATTGCAAAATCGAGTCACTTATGAATAATTCAGAGACACTTGCTGTGACAGACATTATGTGCAGTCACTGGCAGTACCTTCAGAAAACGAGAAACTGTGGCGCTGCTAAGCTGAGCACAAGTTAATTCTCCAAAACTCCTTCTGGCAAACCCCTGGGGCCCTCAGTCACTGGTTTGTTGTAGCCAACAGCTCTTCCCCACCAAGGCTGGATGTGGCTCTTTGAGCTCCCCTTGACCTGGCTGACAATTTGGGGACCTTGTGGGTACACTCAGATCTCTGCCCCCTGTGGCTGCAGCCTCGGGGTAATCAGAGCTGCCAACACACGCTGAATTCTGCTGCTTTTTCCAGTTGCTGTTCATTGATCTATTAATCCAATTTGGGGTAATGAGCAAGCAGCCAGCCAGCCTGCAATAGGTCAGAGACAGCAGCTAAACCATCAGTGACACCTCGTCCCCAGTGCCCAGCCATGCTGTTAAATGGACACAGTCAGTAACGGGAGGATTTCTGGTGCTCCTGGAGCCAAAAATGCTCAGCACTGATTCCTTCACTGCATTGCTGTCCAAACCATGGAATACAACATGATAAAAACATACTTGAAGGAGAGTTTATCCCTCTCATGCAGTGTGATTTGGCCCTGAAACTCTCCATGAGCCTCCTCTCCTGGTGCTAAACTCCACCTGAAAGCAGGACAGGCTGGAAAATGCACACACCAGGTGCCTACACAAACCAGTTCATACAAAACGATGGAAAAAGGAGGTGGGAATTGTGCTCCTGCTTCTACACCATTGTTTAATCTCGGAACTGCACTTCCAGGGCTGGGACAATGAGGTTTGACACCTTCCCTCCACCCCAGTCACATTCCTGGAGTCACATTTCAAATCACAGGTGCAGAGTCAGGTACAGAAATCATCTCTATAACAAGTCACTTAAATATTTGTGATGTGTGCAGAGAGCTAATTGCATCTAAAATGATTTTATCAGCAAGAGACTGCCCAAGATGATGAAGGAAGCATCTGGTAGTGCAAGAAATACAGTTTGTGGTTTCCAAGGCCAGCAAGCAGCATTTCATTTGTGCTTCCCCCAGCAGCACATGTGACTGTGGCCACTCACAGCTAAAGATGATGCAGATTATTACCCAAGGAGTTCTGGGGTACAAATGAGTAATGGAGCTATTCCAATCTAAAGTCCCAGATGGAGAATTGCTTACAAGCATCTGAGAGTATGAAAGTTTGACTCTCCCCTCATAGTCCCTGAGGGAAGCCCCATAAATGTTTCTAACTGGAGGTTCTGCTACCAACAGCTCGTTTTCCCTGCTGCCCCCAGAATGGCCATGAATCACAGAGCTTTTAACCAGCAGTTTATATCACATCCTCCTCTAATGGTTCTGGGGGAAAATACCAAATTACAACAGTAAGACATCAACGGCTGCCAGTGATTACAGCTACAATTAACTCACTGTATGGATAAAAATCCCTCATTGGGCCATGAATGGGGGCACTCCCAGGAGCAAGACATGAAGAGCATCAGGGGCTCAGGCAAGTGATGGAAAGATAAAAAGAGAGAGCACGGAAAGAGAGAAATGCCCTTTTTCTGAGCTTCTTGTAACTTTAGTGCTGAACAGGGTAAAAACATCAACCTGCTGCCATAAACTTACAAAAGGCTCCTCTCAGCAGAACTTAAAACATTTCCCATGCACAGTATGTACCAACAAGAAAAAAAAAGTGCTCGAGATTCTCCTCCCGATTCTGCCATGCACCAGTGATTCCTGAAACAGCAGGCAAAGCAGATGTTGCACTAACTTCATGCAATGGCATGTGACAGCCACCTTGATTGTCCTTTTCCAGCCATTTAATTCAGTTACTGGGGGAAACAGTGACACTGACACATCTGCAAATGCTGTGTGTTCCCATAAATCAAGCATTTATATCTTTTTTTTTTTTTCCTAGGAAAACCATAAACCCAATTTGGAAGATACTTAATGGAACATCACAGTACCAGAAGCATCAGCAGATGTGATGTGGCTCCAACACCTCCAGAGAAAAAAAAATACCCAAAACCACTGAGCATTTGAACATGACTGGATTTGCATCATTGTAGGGGAAGTGGGAAATTTAGCCCTATCCAGTTCTAACTTGGGAAGACCCCTGAGGGTCACCCAAGAGGAAATTTGTCAGCTGCAATAAGCTGTCAGTGAATCTGTTCAGCTACAAAGCTCCTCAGAGTATCTTCACTTCCTAAAGCCCAAAATCTGATACCAGTAAAAAAAATAAATTTTTTTTTTCAGCAGTTGTTTTGTGTTGATATGGGATACCTGCAAGGCAAGAGTTAATATAACATGATTTACTTTTAATCAGAGATAATCTGCATGAATCATAAGGCTGTTCCTGTTCCAAGGACATGGAATAATCCAAGCCAGACAAAGGCTTCCAGGTATTACCTCCACAAAAAGGCCATCACAGACCAAAACAAAACATTGTTAAGAACAAAAGAAAGACGTCAACTTCACAGAGGCAACAGTCTCGCTTTCCAGGTGCCTGAAGAGTGAGCAAAACTCTCACTCCAAGACACCGTGGCTCTTCTCAAAAGCCCTTCAGTCTTCCCCTCTCTGTAATTTCCTCAGGGTGAAAGTTGCATAAGGGAAAAAAAAAAAAAAAAAGCAGTGCTTTTAAGCAGCCAGAAATAAATGTATTGTGCAATATTGCTGTTGAAGTTCAAGAGTAAGGGAATCCACTTTGTCACAGTCACTTTCAATGAACACTCCATTTTATGATAAGTTTCATAAAAACTGCTTAATTCAACATTTATGAAAGTACTGAAGATAGATGAAAGGTGTAGAAATAGGAATCTTGCCAATCAATCATCCTGTTGAGAACGAGCACCCAAATGATAAGGATGGAGATAGGCTTTTCATGTACATATGGTCGGCGAGATAGAATGATTGAATATTCTTGCATTTTTAATCAAAATGTTCCTACCATTGTACTGACACACTCAAATTATTTTCTTCCCCCACTGAATATTAGAACTCTCTTCCCCTTGGGATTGAGTCGCTTGCAATGTTCCCAAAGAGAAAAGGAAACGTCCTGGGTGAAAAGGTGCTCGGTAAAAGATTGAGTGAGGAAAAACTTTAATTCTAACAGATTTTTTTACCAAAACCTGATCAGAAGTGAACACGGAGGCACAGCTTTTAAATGACATTACAAAGGAGAACAAAATGGTTTCATGCCAGATAATACAATTTGCCTCTCAAACTACACATGCTAGAAATGTTTGGGGACAGAGACTACCTTTTAATAAGGAATGTTTATAGCTTTTTGTACAAGGAATCTTTGCTGGAAATTACAGTCCTGGGTATAATCATGCTACAAAGACTATTGATAAAAACCTGAACATGTGGGTGAATCTGTTCTAAAAATACCCAGCCAGGGAAGACTGTGCCTTGTTCCTTCTAACTGTGAGGTTTTCCAGGGAATAACAGCCCAACCTGTGATGGAGCTGGAAACTAAACTTAGCTGGCTCTTCTCTCAGGGCTCCAGTCTATGAGCAATATAGAGAAAAGCCTTATTTATTAGCTCCAAATAAAAAAAATGTAAAATCTCTTTTTCTGCCCTTTCTCTACAAAAACACCCATGTGAGGTCAGCCCAGCTTGGTGCAAAAAGCAGCTAAGAGGACTTCTCCTAATCCTTTTACATTTTTGGAGATTCCAAGAAATAGGTTCAGAATTCTAAAAGAAAAGAAAGGAACCCCAAGCACTTCTGATTTCCATATTCACCTAGTTCCCCTTCAATGGAATTGTAAAAGTTACAGTTCAAGTCTTAAGTGATAACATATGGTGCAATAAACACTATTATCAGCTTGATGAGTTATTGTAAGTAACCACCCAAATTACCAAAGCATTTCTGTGGGGTGGAACAAGCTGGAACTGAATACAGATTCCCTGTAATTTCACAAGTGGGAACATTTATCACAGCAAAGTTGTGAATTATTTTTGCCTGTTAATACCCTGTAAGTGCCAATGTTCTCTTTCAACACTTGGAATATCTGGTGGAAAGATAATGATTCCTGTAAAATTGATTGTTCCCCTTTGACCAATAAGACAGGTTCATAGTTTGTAAATAGGATGAGACAAAGGTGCAGGCACAGTGCTACCACTTAAATCATCTGCTTCAGGTTCTTAAATACTTCTTCCCCCTCTGCTTCTTCAGTTCTGCACTCAAGAGGAAAATTGGAACAGTTGATGCCTTTTCCTGGTCTTAAAATCAAGAGTCAAACACTGTTAGAAGAGAAAGAGGGATTTTAACCTCGGTATTTATTTTAAGGATCCTTAGATGCACACATCTAGGTCAAGTGCACCTCAATGCACACAGCAATGCACACCCCAAAAGATCTGGTACAACATTATAGGTGTTACTAATTAGCACATCTATCAAAGATTCCCCAATGAGAGGCTCGAGTGAGCCCCCCCTCCCCAAGGAGCCTTCCCCTGGATGGTTCTATCTCAGTTTACAGAATATGTTCTGGAGAGCACCTTGGGGTCTGGGGCACACTGATCCCCAGCTACGAAGCTTCTGAGATGTTGAGTCTCCTGGCTGAATAAACAAGGCCAGGAATGTAGGCAAAAAGCACTAAGAATACAGGAGTTGTAAAAAGGCATAAAAGGGGTATGAAAGAAAAGGCAAAAATCATCATGGCATTACAGTAATGCTGAAATAATCAACCCAAATTGTTACTAGGGATAGCTAAAGTCTTTTATAAACAACTCTACAGAAGGCAACTTCACCTGTTCAAATCCCCACCGCCTCATTCCTCGTTTGGTGGAACAGAACAGAGCAACACCATTCATTTCAAAATCTTCCAGCCTCTAACTGGGCCCCTGCTCGCAATAGGGCACACTACAAACCACGTTTAGAAATAACATTTTTTTTGTTTTCACCAACCCCAGCCTCAAGTTCCACTGCGCAGAAGAAGAGGGAGCTGGAAAGAAAGACGCACTTTCTTGGGAATGAAAAAAGAAGAAAACATTCTTTTCACTTCTGGCACTTGAAGAACTTTCCAAACCAACAGAGAACGGGCTACCTATTCATGAAATCTGCAGTAGTTTTCCATGGATTTCAGAAGGTCTTGCCAAGACAGATGAGGCAATCCATCACCTCAGAGTCAGTTGCTGCGCTCTGGAATAGATATTACAAAGCAAGGGCATGAATCCCAGAAGCAGCAGTGGGTTTGTGATGTGATGCTGGGCACTCCAAGGCCTAACAAGTCTTGTGATCTTGGGTTTTTCTTTTGGATTGCAGCTCCTGGGACATGTACAGCAACCCCCTCAGCTGTAGATTATCTGCTGTTTAACAGGCTGAGTCGGGGTTCTGCCTGACTGGGATGGGGAAGAGCAGGGAAATCATAAACATTAGCAACTTAAAATCCTAATTGTTGAAGAGCTGTAGGAACTTTTGTTGTCCAAGAGCTCCACATCCTGCTCCTGCTGACCAGACCTCACCCATGGACTCAGAGCTGGTCAGGAGCAGAGCACTCCCCCCAGCACAGACTCAGTTGGTCACACATTGTCCATGTCCTCAGGAACCAGTGCTACACTCCCCAAACAGCCACACTGGGCTGCCTGCCCTGACTGAATCCCTGAAAACAGGGACAGCACAGAGCTGGGACACAGGGCAGAGGGACAGGGCCACCACGTGCCAGGGCGGTGTCACCTCCACCTCTCCTGGGACACCTCACATCCAGGGGTGTAACAGAGCAGGAGCTAAAAGTCACAGAGTCAGCAGTGAGGGCAACTTTTGGGTTCCTATTTCTTTAAGCAAAAGGCTCCCCCATCCTCCTCGTGTCCAAAAATACCGCAAAAAGACAGACTGCTCCTGCAGCTCGCCACATCTGAAAATCATTTCTATTTCATGGAAGGGGGAGAAATAACCAATAAGAGAAATCCAGTCTGATTATTTTGAAAAGGACAGAGACAGCAGAGGTGACAGAGGTGTAATTGTTAGTCAACCTTACAGCTCTTTCCAGTCAAGCTATTTAACATTTGATTCCACTGATAAGAAAAATAATAAACAGAGTTATTATGAAAGCTCTCTGTCAGCCAAAAGTCCAGTGAATCATTTATGAATGTGTACCTAGAGCTTCTTTCCCTTCTATTCTCTTTTCCCATCAGAACCTGAAGCTAGTTACTTTTTTTTAAAGTGTTGTTTTTATTTCTTAAATCAACCTGAAAGGAATAAAATATTGCAATGAGTAAAAATACAAAATAAATGTTTGCAGTTCTGTAATTCCTCGAAATGTCAAATAAAAACATAAAAACGTATGCTCTGTAAGTTTTCAGCTGAACTTGGCATGACAGTCCATCTATTATTTAAAAGATGTTGAAGCTCAATTCATGAATTATTAAATTCTTGTTACATTTAGTTTTCAAGGGAAAAAATTATTTCATTCAATAAAGGAAATTCAATTCGCTCTATAATACTTCCCTAAAAAACATGGAGTTTAAAGTTACCCTGAAAAATTGAAGAAATAACTAGTCCAAGCTCCATAACGTTACTGCCTCATTAAAGGGATGTTCTGAATATTCAAAACCCATCAACAACCCTTCAGCATTCCCACATCCACTGCACAAACATCCCATGTGTGAAACAACCTGCAGTGCAGGAGAGGGGCTGGAGAGAGCTCCTGAGCCGATCCGAGCTGGGATCCTCCAGCCTGCTCCCTTCCCACATTTCTCATGACCGACCTCAAACAACAACTCACATCCTGGGAAAGCACAGGCAGGCCCAACAACCAAAATTCTCTGTTGTGATGTGGGAAATTTGGATTACACATCACATCCAGGAGTCCTCAGAAGGCGTCCCAGAGGTGAAGAGCCCCCCACCAGAGAGACCCCAGGCTGTTCACCTGCTGAAAAGTGAGTCTTTTGAATTTAAAAGGGCATATCCCTCTTCTGAAGGCCATTCCTGGTGATGATCACCTGGATAATTTCAGAAATCTCTTACTGACCCCCTCAGCCCACACCTACTTCTGCAGGCAGCAGTTGATGGTCACTGTGCCAGGAGCATCAGAGCTGAACAGGAACTCCCTGCATCACTCCAGGACAGCAGACCAGGCTTCACACACAAAGAACCTGATTTTCCCTTAGTTCAGCCAACAGACCTCTGCTTTGGACCTTTGAAACTTCATTTGTACATTCTTGCTAATCCAAGATTGGTTCTGCTCTAGAATGAGACTTAATAGCCACAGGGACTCAAAAGAAAGAGCTAACTGAGCTGATTTAATAAGAGACACAAAACAAACTCAATGGCACTACTTAGACTGCCTAATAAAGTTATTTCACTGTACTCTGGGGGCTGGCTATTCAATTGGCCTCTAAAAATCCATGCTGATATTCCTCAAAGGCTCTGAACAAGAAACTGTCACAGGTGCAGTGGCTTCTTGGTGTGACAGGTATTTCAAAGACAGCTCCTCAAGCATATAATCCCTCAGATAAAAAAAAGTAATGAAATTATATTATGATGGAGCTGCCATAATCATCAACCAAATTTACAATGTCTAACTGATTAGCTTATACAGATAAATTTTCCAACACCCACTGGGGTATTTTTCCCCAGTAAGAAGATAAACTCTGGGTTTGTTTGCTGCATTTTTCAAATAAATGGTTTAAGCCACTAACATTTCAGGAACAAGCCAGAAGAAACATTGCTATTCAACAACAACAAATCCTCCTCTAAAAAAGCAAAGTGTTAAATGGAAGCCTTGTAAAATATTCATTTGTTTAGCCATGAGTTAATAAATTTTCAAAGTAGATTTTGACATGATGTCATCATAAACGCAAACTAGCACTGAACTGTTGGAATTATTTTCCTAAAGTGTTTTATTTGTGTTGGCCTCCTGACATTTCTTCTGTTCTCAAGCCCTAAACGTGACTCACTTCCACAGCCAGGCACAAGGATGTCAGGCAAGACCCCCTCCATGCTCTGTCAGAATGGGTTCAGACAGAAACTTCAAAGAGCTTTGCACTTTCTACCAATTTCTGCACCTCAACAACACTCCTAACACTCCTAAACAAAAAAATATTCACAATCCCCCCAGTGCTGTGTCCTGACTGGGAGCAGGGAAGTCACTGAGAGCAGAGTCAACTGCGGGGTGAAGACCCTAGAACATTCCCAAGGAGCCAAGGATCCTTTAAACATGAGAAGAGCAGAACTGGCTTATTGTCTTCTCTTTCAACACACAAGTTTGTGACCTGTGTCTGAATGTCTTGTTAACTTCACCCAGCTCAATAATAGACCAGCTCCTGCAGGAAAAATCCAGCCTCTCAAATGCAATCTAGGGATGAACACGTCCAGTTTCCCAGAATACATCATTAACTGTCTAGAAAGGGACTTCGTGTTGGACTGTTATTCTTTTTATTATGATATATGATACCACTCTCAAAGAACAGTGATTTAGTCTTCTTTGTAAATAGAATTATTGATTGGAGCCCTGTTAACAGCACTTCTCCCACCCTTGCTGCACTCAGGCTCCATAAAACAAGGAACCATTCCTGCTCTGAGGTCTTCACCAAGATTCTCGGTACAGCCCAGCCTTCCAGCTCAGAAACAAATTGAAAAAGAAATAAAACCACCTATTGAATACAAAGTACAGTTTTTTCTCTTTAGGTATCTTGCATTCCAGGTCCGTGTCCATGACCAAATACAGGATATGCCTGGAGCAGGAGGGATGACCTGTCCCTCTGCATGGTCTGGACAGAGCAGTGTCCAAATGCCCCTGTGCCTGGTGTCCCCTCTGCTGCCACCACCAGAGGGGCAAACCCCATCTCCTCTGTAGGGACAGTGCTGTGCAGACTCTGAATCAATACTACAGCTATAATAGTGGGCACAGGATCACCATCTAAATTGCTTTCAGAGCTCTCTGTGCTTTCTAGGGTAGCTTGGGACGTGTTTTTGCCCTTTAACTGAAGCACTTTGTCAGTTCCTGATTGAGAGTTACATAAATCAAGGTTCACTGCATCTTCACTCCTCTCTGGCTCAAACTACACAGAAGTATTTTTGGTAGCTGTGAAGAACACTGAAACACTAAAATAACTTCCAGGGAAACAGTACTGACACAAGCAGGAAGCATATTTTAAATAATTGAACCAAAGTAGCTGGTGCTGTTTGAAAGGCAAGATTTGTAAACTAACTGCATGTGTCCCCCTGTGGGACAGTTCCAGCTGTCTGGAACTGAACTCCCAAAATAAACAGAAAAGGGTTATTTCCAGTGAATTTTACGTTGCAAAGTTTCCACATGACTTCCCTACAAAACACTTCCAATCTCAGTGTGCATTGAAGAAATCCAACTTTTCCTCTGCCTGAGGTAAGTGGAGAGAGCAGCAGCAATCACATTCTCTGCCATTGTTAAGAGATGCAGAGTCAACCACTTCCAAGTTGGAAATGTCAGAACTGAGACCAGCTGTGCAACCTCAATTTGCCCCCTCGTGCCTGTGCATAATGATGTGGTCTTTAATTACCTGAACACAAACTCCACTTTGAAGATCCTGCCTCGCTCAGCCCAGGGCTGGAGGAGTGAGGTCTGCAGGATTTTATAACAGAAAACATTACCAGAGCAGGAAAATGGATTATCTGCTTGTAACAGATGCTCCACAACCTGAAAAGGGAATTAAAGGAAGAATTCCAGCCTTTTTCACCTCCACTGCTCACTCCATAATCACGAGACTCACACAACAGACATTTCCCTGATAACCCTGACAAAAAGCACGCACCTGCATTTCTCAAACTCCCCACAGCAAAGTTTAATGCCAAGGTCAAGCTCTAACAAAGCCCCAAGTCTGATGGTTATCCAGCTCCACCATTTGGAAATGATCACATTTTAATGTGGGTGACGTTCTGGTAGACACTGCTGAAGATTTTACTCTCAGGCCAGTGTTTTCTGAGACCAGAGGAATTTTTCCAACGATGCAAACTCTTTCCAAGACTTTTACTCCTCACTGTATCTTGGACAGCTGTCCATTCAACCCATGCCCCACAGCACCAGAAGGACTGATTGGTCTGTAACCCATCCCAGGACTAATTGGTCTGTAAGCCCAGCTCTGACCATTATCTACCTCTAGGACAGGATAAATATTTTGGGTTGAGATCTGAAATAACCAACTGGAAAGTCATAAGTAAAATAGGTAATTTCATCTAAGCCACAACAGGCTGGTTTTGCAGTTAGGGCTCCAGTTAAGAGGGTGATGTCTATGGACCTCTCCTGTATCAGTTCTGGGCTCCTGCAAAGGAGGCTGTGCTCTGAAATTTGCTACAATTTAAAACCATTTAATATTTAAAACACTGTTTTTCCCCCCACCATTTATAAAACAAAAATAGGTGCTACTATTCAGCTTTTAATTCAAACTGCAAAAGAAGCAGTGTGATAATACTTTGTATTATGGAGTTTTCAGCACCACAGCAGTATTTATGAATAAACAGAGAGAGTCCCTTAGCAGGGCACAGCTGGCACATGAACCTCGGCTGGAAAAAGTTCCTGGAAATTCTTCTGATTAAGGGAGAATCAGCACTTCTCTACCCTCTCCTGGCCAGAGCCCAAACTCTCCTGTGTTGCTGCTTTCATCTCAGGCTTTGGAAGGCAGGGAACACTCAGCATCCATCCAGCAGGTATTGAAATCCATCCCGCTGCAAGCCTGATGAAACTCGGAGCTCTGCCCTCACCTTCCTTCAGCTCCAAAATGGGCTGCAGCCTCAGAGTCATTTTTTCCCCCCCGTAGATCTTGTAAGAGCCACAAATCCCTGGTTACTTTTGATTTACAATAGAGGCAAGGTCATCCTTATAATGAAAAAAAACAAGGTCTATATTTTCAGACACCAAGATACAATTTATCATCGAGATCAATGACACTTTTCTTCTCTATAGAGATGAAGTATCCATTTTGCAGTAAAATTATCAGAGGAGTTTTCTCCTTTTTCTCTTTTTTAAAAGCCTCTTGCAGGTGCTGCAGCAGTTGAAAACCAGCTTGTAACAGAACATTTTAGCATTAGCATCCAGTTCTCCTGGCTGCCCTTCTAAAATAGATTTCACTTTTTTTCTATTAGTGGCTGGAAAAGAAGGGAACAGTGAAATCTGTGAAACCAGACCTGCTCGGGTGGTGAGAGGTAATACTAATGGTACCCCCTGAGTCAAGAGCTAGTGCTAAGCCCTTTCAATTAAAATAATTGCCCTTCCCAATGTCCTCATGTCTGCATGGTCACACCAGCCCGTGCCAGGCTGAAGCAGCCAGGGTGGATGATCCATGGAGTTACCCAGAATCACCTTTTTTTCCTAATAGGACTTTTAGTTTTTGTTTTATTTGAAGTCCTGTTTGTAACATGTTTTTAGCTCATCTCCTGCAGTGCTTCTGAGCGCCCAGAAACCATTTGGGGCATTTTCATGTGGTAAGACTGGCTAATTGTCACCAGCTTTTGAGTTTATTTAGGGCCTGAAGAAACAGAAACGTTCTGTGGGTAGAATATACAGAACTGCCTGTCCCAGCTGTGCTTCTTGCACTGACCCAAGCACCGCCCACCAGGCATCACTGGGACTGAGCTCTCCAGGCTGCTCCATCCTCTCCCAGCTCCTGGACAAAACCCAGACACCCAGCATCAGCTCAGACACTGCACTGTCACCACCCCTGACACAGTCACAGCCGTGTGAAAACACTATTTCTTTACTTCTGTGTCATCTTTGCAAACAGCCTGGGCTGGGCTCTGAAGGCTGTGACAAACAGGTGGCTGTGGTGGCACACGTTGGACCTGCACCAGGGAGAGGCATCAGCAGAAGCTCCCCAGCAGACACAGCCTGAATCTGCTGAAAGGCAATAACGTGCATTCCCACGCTGCCTGAGTTACAGCCTTTGTCTCCCCTGCCCACTGCATCCCATGGCAAGATAAGCTTATTAAGAGGATTTATTTTTTAAAGTCACTCCTTTAAAGCACATGAAATTCCTGATTTTATTGATGGCTGCCAAGGGTTACAACTTCATTCACATGGATTTCCCTTAAGCTCCATCCTTGCCCTAAGCTAATCCCAATTTTCAGGAAAGAAAGGCATATTAGAGTTTTCCTGGTGTTCAGTTCCATTGGAAACTATTTGCCACACATGTTCAATATTTCCTCCTTACCTGTAGCTCCCAAATTAAGATTTTCTCTTTACTGATCTTAGAGCTGCTGAAGATAAAGTAATTTCCTGCACCCAGGTGTGTCCAGTCCTGCCCTGTTGCTGCATCCATGTCCAATCAAATGGTTATGGACTGGAGCACATCTGGAAGTATTGACATAGGCAGGACAACTCTTGCTCATGGGCATTTCCTTAACTCAATGATTTCCAGTTAATAAGAACTGAAAGACAAAAGGGAACCTTTTTATTCTCTGCTTAGTCCTGTCAAATAACCATAATTACTTCCAAAACAAAACCAAACACAGACCACTGGAGTTTTCAGTAACTTTAAAGGTCTTGCCCAACTACATTTTTCCAACCACCATCTCCAGGGAGCAAAAACCCCCCAGGTGTTTGTGCTGAGGGGCCCATACTTATCCTCAAGGCCCTACTTCACCTCTTCCAGGCACATCAAGTGGAACATTTGAGAGAAAAATTTCTTTTCTCATGGTTTTTTTTTCCACTATCATTACAGTTCATTCATGTTTGCCCTGACTTGTAGGTCAATGCCAGCACGGACCCTCTGGGTGCATTTTTGTGAGGCATTTTGAGGAGGAAAAAATGCCACAGGACAATCACAGGGATGTTTCAAATACCTTGAACCCTCCTGAATAAGTCACTGAGCTGTTCCTTACAGGGGTTTTCAGTGATATGATAATACAAAAATACTATTTTTCATCTGATGCACATTAAAAATAAACTCTTCTAATAAAACTTGTTTGAGGCCCCGATTCAGCTCTGCTTTGTGTTCATTTACTGCTGCAAGAAGAGTTCAAAAACAAGCTCAGACCATCAGAACCACCTGCTTGTTCTATTTTGCAATCACTTCACAATCAGCCTACAAGGTATTAAATGACTGCAAAAGTGCATGAAAATGGGGAAACAAGGAAACAGAGACACAGCAAAATCATCTCCTTGATCCAGCTGTGTCCTGAGCACCATCATTTTCCATCCACCAGCACTCGTGTGGGAATGAAAGCCTCAGCTTTTAGAAATGAAAAATTTCAGTGGGTTTTTTCTGGCCTCACAGATCATCAGAGACATTTTAGGACAGTTGCTGCTCTTGGCTGAAGCACTGCCCAGATTGGAAGCACCAATCTCCCCAGAACACTCCAATCCCAGTGAGAGAAATACTGGAGCTGTTCCTCTGCCACCAGCAAAATACTTCAGATTTTTTATTTCATGATTTCAGCCAAACCAAAACCCAAAGCAGAAGCTACTTAATGATCCAAAGCCAGACTGAGATTGGATTTGTACATATATCCCATGGAATTATTCCAGATTCTGTAAGACAAAATGAAGAAGGCAGCAGGGCTTCTGCAAATTGGGATTAGCTAAGGGAATCAAATCTTACAGTTTTAGGGAGGACAATCAGGAAAAACAAAACAATTTTTAAATCTATATATTTACAATAACAACTGATTTTTTTTTATCTTTTTTTCCTGTACTGGGAGACACTGGGTTCACCCTCCACTCCAGGAATTTTCCAGTTCATCCTTCCCTCCTCTCAGCCTGGCACTAGGAGCTGGACCAGACACCCATAAAGCAGCAGAGAGCAGATTTTCCTCATCAGGTTGGTTTTGCACTTGTAGGTGAAAGCTCTGCAGTGATTTAAAGGCAAATGGAAAAGTCAGGTCTCTTCACTCAGTATAAACTTTATCATCTGCTTATTGGGCTGCTAAAAAATTGCTTTAAAACAAATTCATACAGGAGAGACATTATTACACAGGCCGGCAGAAAAGGGTTGGGTTGTTTACTGGGTTTGATTTTTTCAGACTATAAATAAACCACGTATCCCTTTTCTTGTTTAACTTCACCAAACCTCTTATTGTTTATATATTTCATCAGCAACCACCCACAAGAAGGGCAGCCTATGAGATACAAGATCTCCTTGCCCAGCACATGCCAGAACAAAGCATCCCTGTATTCCAGTGTTCAAGAGCCAGCATTAAATTTGTCAGAGGTAGCAGCAGATGGGAGATCATCACAGAAAGAATACTTTTTAATTCACCAAACATATGTGCTGATGCAGTGCAGCACGGTTGTGAGGGTTTTGTGCAACTTAGAAAAGGGTTCTGTACAAAAGGAAACATGACTAATTTTTGGTCATGTTTCACAGTAAAACACTTGTTTACAGATTGTATATAAAGCTAATGTCAAACTGTGCACCCTGAAGAACACTGTGTGGAATAGAAGGCTGTGTCTTGTCCACAAACCTTCAATGTTTGCCTTTAGATACAACCAAGGGCAAAGCTGGAAAATGGAGTTAAAAAACCTATTGGAAGAAAAAAGACCCACAAACAAAGAAATAAACCTGAGCAAAGCCGAGTTCTTTGCTCATTCAGGATACACAAGACAAGCAGGCAGATGGCATTTCACAACTCCTTTATCTCAGTGCCCACAGAAAAGCCATTCATATTCCTAAAAGCCTAAAGAGCTCTATGGAAAGCTCCTATTGCCATGGAGCTACATTTCTGGGTGCTAGATACCACCAGCAGCAAGCAGCTATTACAGCTACTCCTTTGTTATGCTGTGAACCCCCCACAATGGAAATTCAGGCTCTCTGTTGACCCCACACAGCTCCCAGCAGATAGAAACGCCCACCAGCCCAGAACACGCTGTGCTCAGTCCCTGCCTTCCCCACTCCCCATCTGCTGTGAGGAACCGAGGCATTAATTGGTGCAAAGTTACTCACACAGCCCCTCCCGTGCTCCTTGGCCCTGCTGGAGGCTCCCTCTGGTCCTGGGGGAGCTGGAGGATGAACCAGAACCCACCTCAGCCTCCACTCTGCACCAGCCTGGAGCAGCCTCTACCTCGGATGG
This sequence comes from Corvus brachyrhynchos, assembly GCF_000691975.1. Taxonomy (NCBI): domain Eukaryota; kingdom Metazoa; phylum Chordata; class Aves; order Passeriformes; family Corvidae; genus Corvus; species Corvus brachyrhynchos. The sequence continues at coordinate 4,954,278 of NW_008236442.1, read as the reverse complement.
AGCTGCCAGCCCAGCCCACTTCGTCTCAGGCAGCCAGAGGGGTCTTGGTGCCTTTCCCTGCCTGTGTTTTATAGACTCCCTAAAACCTTCAGCAGAAGTTTTGGATTACACTCTATTGATTCCACCAATGATTCACAGTCTACAGATTAAAAAAGGCTTCTCCCATTGCCAGGCTCAAACAGGAACAGTAAAGCTCCTCAGAGAAGAGATGAGCGGGGGCAATAAACAGGCAACAAATGAATCAAATCTTGGCTCACAAAGTTGCCCCAGAGAGGGGAAAATACCTGCTGAGACAACTGAAAAGTAACTCTATTTCTAAGGTAGCACATCGTATATGGCAGAGGATCCACCAGCACAGCTAAATAATCAGCTGGACAAGGTAGAAACATCCAGGACAGCTGAAACTACACGTTGGGAATATCCTGAATTAATAAAAGCAAGCAGCAGACCTTCTGTATTTTATTTTTTGTGGTTACATTTGACAGTCCTACAGGAAGCAGAAAAATAAGGATAGATAACGATGCCTAGAAACTTCCTGGCAGGGAATGCAGTACCATGGGAACAGGGAAAGGCTGGCCTTGGAGCAGCACCAGGTGAGCCCAGGGCCTGGCAGCAGCCCCAGCCCAGCTCCCAGTGCCACACTCACACTGCTGCACATCGGATTGTTCTGGAAACAAGGAGCAGGGGCTCCTCCTCTCCCACACACTCTGCCAGCAATCCTCTTCCCAGCAAAAACACAACCTGGTAACACCCCAGCTGGCAGCTGTGCCAGCAGATACCAAAACTGCCTTTCCCCTGGGAAATCTGCCCTCTAACAGGGGCCAACACCACCATGTGCTTCACCTGCTTTCCCAATTTCAGCTCAGAGTCACACTTCCCTTTATAGCATCACATTTTAATTGGTTCTTGGCTCCTTTTCCTGTTGGAAACGGTTGCCACCATTTCCTCACACGTTGAGATACACAGGCAGGAGCTTTGTGCCTTCATCCTCTTTTCCTTCTTTAAATCCTTGTGTTAAGCAAGCAACTCAGTAAAAGAATCAAAGTTCTCATTCTGTGCAGTGAAATTTTTCATTTGTCTTTCTATTCCTCATCATTCATTAATGATGCACAAATTCTTTGCTTTTCTTAATCCTTTACCCTTCTCATCCTTTATACTTTGCCATGAACATGGACTTCTGTGTTACGAATTCTTCAAAGACATCATTCCTCTTTGCATTGATATGCACTGAAATAATCTTTGCAATCTATGATCAAAGACTCGCTCTATCTGGCTGCATTCATTTCCTTTCCGTACCCTTCCTAGTCAGACATCTTTATTCCTATTTAGTTTTGCTGCCAAACAAAGCTGTCAAATCTGGAAGCCAAGGCCACCCCGAATCACGTTGGTCCTGTCCTTTATCTGGATTTCCTTTCACATTCCCGTTAATGCTTGGGCAGAGCTTCCCCCACACAACCCCCAAACTCAAATCCCTCCTCAAAACTCTTCTGCCAGGGAAGGTGATGTTCAGATGCTGAAATTTCTCAGCACACCCAGTATTGCACTGGTGCTTCTTCTCCAGATTTCTAATCAGGGAATTTTGTCCCATAGGTATTTTCCTTTTGGTGGTAATTGAAGGAAAGCCAGAGCACAAATTAACCCTTGGATTAATACATAGAGGTTCAATTATTCCAGACAAGGACTACAGAAAATAATTCTCTGTTGGGATTTTTAGCCAGTAAAATACTGAATTTTCTTTGCAGGATTTTAACCCATACATATTCTTTTCCAGTTTTTAATATTTATGTTCTTCTGTCATTCAATTCTGAGTAGTTTCCCTCTCTTCTTTATTCCCTGAGCCTTCTGTTTTACAAAGCTGAAGCTCCCACATCCCCCACAATTGCCTCAACATTCATGAATTAACCTTGGATGCTGAGCTTCGTCAAAACTGCTTCCTGAACCCAAGTTTTCACTCAGGAATGTGCATCTGTGCTCAGAAATATTTTTCAGCTCTTCCAGGTTATATTATCCAGCCATTTGATTTCAGGGAGGAGGCTCCTGTAGTACTTAGATGCCTTCTGTATCAATTTATCTGGTTTAAACAGGGGCTTTGGGGTTTTTTGGTTGGTTTTGGAGGCTTTTTGTTGGTAGGATGTTTGGGCTGGTACTGAAATACAGATTTACAGGTAAACAGCACCATAATGAATGTACCAACATAAATAATTCATTCATAAATAAGGTGGAAGTGCTAAATAAACAATATTAACTTGCAATTTACAACTGTTTTTTAAAGTCCATATATGAAGGGCGCATATTTAATGAATGTCAGGATGCATTATTAAATATCTCAGGGACACCAAAACAAAATATGCCCGAAGAATGAACAGGAACACCAATGGAAACCTGTATCCACATGCTTTCAGCCCAAAAACATGAACCACAGAACTTGTCAATCATGTTCACAACACTGGGAGACACAAGTCCTTTGAAGATTTTTCTATCAGTAACTGGCAGGTTGAGCTTCTAATTTTAGCAGCATTTATTCTACTTTGTTTACTGTTTTGTTGGGTTTAATGTGCTTTCCCACGTTCAGCAACAGAGCAGCAGTGAGCAGTAGCTACACTGATATATCTATTTATCTGTGTACTATCCCAATGTATATATATGATATATACACTGCTCTCAGGCACCTGAACCTGCCCTTGAATGCCAGTGAAATGCTATTTCATCCCCAAAAACAAGGGAGAAGCAGCCACAGCACTTATTTACACTTAAAACAGCACTTATTTACACTTAAATACAGTGCTTATTTACACATATGTAGTACTTATTTACACGCTGGCAGTGAAAGCCACTGAGTAGAAAGTGAGGTAAAATGCTTTGATAAATTTAAGCTACTGCAGGTAGCATTTGTGCAGATTTTATTGGTGTTCCCAGTTCTGCAGACACCTTGCAAATAGCAAGATATTAAGTCTGGCAAGATGACTTTGAAGTGCTGGCCCTGCTGTAGAGGGTCAGGAGTGTGTTGGAGACACCACAGAGATGCTTCACACTGAACAGGAGGAAAACTGATCAATTGTGGGTTGCTGCTGTGAGTCAGCACCTTCTACCAAAATAAGTCCCAGGATCAATATCCCTGGATATTATCCTCATGCTCATTCAGCTCTTTAAAAACAAAAAGAATCACAAATATATGGGGCAGAATTCTCTCTGTCTGATACAATGCTCTGCATGATCACAATCTAACCCACCTGAGCAAGGCAGAACATGAACAGCTTCCATAAAGTGTAATTTTAGCTTTAAAACTCTAGCATAACACAGAAGTAATTTTATATCCAAAATAGAATTAAAAAAAAAAAAAAAAAAAAAGGCAAATAACTCCTGCAGAGGGGTTAGAAACATATACTGTAGGATTAGAGCACCGAAAGGACTGATTATAAAGTGGACTAATTACAAAGTGGAGAGCAAGAGAATTTAAAATATCAGCATTTGGGGTTAGCAGTCCACAAGGCATATCATGCCCGTGGCCGAGCAAGTTAACTGCAGTGAGAGCACTCCACAGGCTTTTATGGCAAAATTACCTCCCAAAAAAAAGCAAGTTAACTGCAGTGAGAGCACTCCACAGGCTCTTATGGCAAAATTACCTCCCAAAAAAACCACAAACTCAAGTAGCTGTCATTGATGTTGAGCCAAAAAAGCTTTCTGGCTTTAGTGCTCCTCTCTGCAAGGTCAGAGGTGGCCACAGGACCTTTATTATTGCTCAGAGTTCATTTGACATGAATCATACATGAATGCAATCCAACAAGCTAATTAAAGACATAAAGCTTCTCTTGGATTGGATTAAGGGTTGTCATTTTTTTTCCTTTCCCCTAGGAGGATAACATTTTACAGCCCAGTGAAGTTACATATTTTCACAAGACAATCCAGAACAAAAAAAAAGGCAACAAAGAAATACATGCCTTACCAAAAGCCAATAAAAATGAGACAGATTAGCTTTCAATCACACTGAAACAGGTCAGAGAAGTAAATCTAACTTTGCAGAGCTATAAAGAAAAGATCCATCTTTGTCTCTGTGGTTTAAATAAAAGTTTGACAAGAAAGTTAATAATATGAAAGGGAAGGAAGGATTTATAAAAATCTTTTTTGCAGAGGTAAATAATTGAAACAAGGCACAGAGCTCAGAAATTATTGTAGCTCCAATTCAGCACAAAAAAAGCCCTGCTGAATTCAGCACAGTGTGCAGAATGTCAGGGAAAGCCAATGCTTCACAAAGCCAGCTCGCATAAGGAGAACACAAATTTGGAAGTTTCACTGTTACAAAAATTAGCCAAAATTTTACCAACTGAAACACCTTCAAAAAGGGGAATAAACACCAGACTGAGCCCAAAGTCCCTCTGCAAACTGTGCCCTCCTTGCCTGCTCTGGAGCATCCAAACTGACCAACACTTCATAATCCACTCAAACCCCACTCCCCCCTCACAACAGGCCCACGACAGAAGGGCTCTGGTGAGGAAGAGCCAAGCAATGCTCAGAGCTAAAACCTCTCCTAAAAGCTCCTGGCACACATCCTAAAGAACAAAGTTTCTAAGGAAATCACCACGGCTTCAAAAATAAAGCAAGTTTCCCTCAGCTATAACTCAGATTGTTCCTTTTCTCCTGCAATTGTGGTGCAGAAGGGTTTCTCCCTGACTCTGTTACAGAAGCAATTTCCATAAAAACCTTTCAAAAGAGGTGTTCTCTCACCTTAAGCCCAAACCGTTCAACACTTCTTTGCAAGACATGAAAAAAAAAGAAACCTCTATCAGGAGCTCACTTAGCTCACACACTCAGGAGTTAAATGAACTGTTCAGAGAAGGAATTATCCTCCCTGGACAGCCTGGTGGAGGCTTTGAAGTTGGGAAAGCAACTCGTTTCTGAACACCAGCTGGACTTTTTTTAGCTAGCAAATTTGCTGCTAATTCAGTAGTTCAAGGCACCAGTGAGAGTTTCCCATTTCTGGATTTCCCTTTGGCACATCACAATTTTTTCCACTTGTGTGCTGAGGGTCTGCAGTTCATTGCTGTGCCCACATGGGAATGTGGTGAGGCTCACTGGGGGGAGCCAGAGGTTCTGTCTCCTTCTGGACTGGTTTAAAGAGATCAAATTGACTCCTTTGATGCTAAATTTTTACCTACATTGCCATCTCTACCTGTGCACAGCCCTAACTTTGCAGTAGGGTGAGGAATAGATGCACCACTCAGCTGGGAGTGGCTATTAAATCTCTCCGGCTTCTGCTCTTGCAGCTTTATTCCCCCACCTTGATAACTGAGTCTTATTTCCCAAAGCTGCTTAGGGCAGTATCCAAGTCCCCAGAATCCTAAGTTGCTGCTCAGAAATGAGTGCAGATTATTTGGTCTGTCTGCTTCCCAGCTTCAGAATGCTAAACAAAGATGTGAAGCACTCCTCGCCTTCATGTTGCCTCTTAGCCAAGATTGTAATTTCAAATATCTGATTATATTCCTCCCCTGACGAGTTCAAAGGAAACAAAAGGCAGCAACTAAGATGCAGGATTTAATTGCGGGAGGAAAAAAGGCTCTGAAGAAGTTTCATGTGACAGAATCAGCAACAAGTGTCATCTGCTATTAAATAAATTGTCACATCATGGAATGTGTGCAAATGAGAAGGAGTAACTCCCACAACAAGAGAGATCTAGAACGTGATCTAAGGAATGGAAACACACACAAAAGTGAGTGAAACCCTGGGTATTCAGAGCTGAGCAAACAGGTAAAGAGGGGAGGGAAACATCTGTTTGGAAAGCTGTTTGGGTCCAAATCACCAGGAAAAACACTGAGCTTTGCTACTGCTAAAGCCTGATTTAGAACTCCAGTTTCTCCTTAAAATGCATATTTCTTTCCAAACTGATATCTAGGATTATGTTTAGTTTTACCAGGACTACTGTTACTATGGAAGACTGATCCAGTTAGAGGAAATAATATTTCAATAATAGCACTGGTTTACTTTAATCTTGATAGCAAACATATTCCAAACACTGCTACTGAATCAAAAGTGGGTGATGGAGGCCGTTTTAAACACATGAGAAAGATACTCTAGATCAGGAGAGATACAGCCTGACTGCAGAGGGCACCAGGAACGCAACAAGACTAATCAGAGATTTGCAAACATGACATGATGGAAGATTAAAAACATTATGGGCTGTGTGCCCTGAAGAGCAGACAAGTCATGGGGGACCTCAAAGTCTTCACTCACACAGAGCAGAATATCATCTTTTTCCATACCTAGGACAGATCAGGCAAGTCACTCCGTTTTCCTGACTAATTACAAGAAGAAACATGCAGGGTACATGTCAGGAAAACCTTTCTACCAGCAGGGATGAGGAGACAGAATAGATTAGCTGAGCATCTTTCTACCATTGGAGATCTTTCAGAACACATCAAATAAATATCTGTCAGGATTAATACACAGCTGATCCTGCCCTGGGGCTGATGGATGAGTTACATGACCTCTCCAGCATCCTTCCAGGTTATTCCACTGAGTTTCTCTTTTAACAGTTGTTCACAAAATCAGGAGCTGGATTGGATAACTGAAAACAATTTCCTCAGGAGCACATGAGTAGTACAAGATAAATCTCCTTTTCAGGGAGCACAGAGCTGTTTGTTTCCCTGCTGTTGCAATCACCATCTTTAAGCAGCTGGGAACACACAAAGTTGGGGTAATTTCCATTATCCAGTTCAGAAGTCAGTTCCAAAAAGTGGTAAATTAACTGCACTGCAATTGTGCTAAGGAACATTTCAGCAAAGATACATCTGTTAAAAGCACCCTTGAAAGGCAGAGACCTTTAAATCTTTAAAGTTGTCCCTTTGAAAGATTTAATTTTTGCAGAAGTGATAAAGGTTTAACTAACATAGCTTGATATCCAGCCTGGGAGGTATTGGGGAAACAAATAAAGAGTTTAAACACCATTTTTGAGAATTAAAATGCAAGATCTCCTCCAAGTCATTCACTGGCAAGGCTCCCAAATCATTCTTGCTTAATATAGAATATGTCAAGTTGGAAGGGACCCATTAGGATCAATTAACTTACTAGCTAAGTAAGTTAATTCTCACCTTTAATGCAGCCAGATGGTTCTCAGCAACCAGATGACTGAAAAAATGGAATATTTGGCCTTTCTGAGATCAATTTCAGAGCTGTAAGACAACATAATATCTTTTAAATAAAGATGATCTCCACTTGCAGGAGTCATTTGTCAAAGAAAAGTATTTTACAAAGTGCTGGTGATGACTTTAAAGAATCCATTCTCTAATGATTCTTGTCCTGTGCATAGAACTGACCACCTGAGTCCTGAACATCTCCAACCTGAACTCCCTCAGTAAATCTCTCAGACATTGGAAAGGAATGGGGTTTTAAGTTTCCTAAATCAATGGCCTCTGTGACCATTGATATATTCCATTTTGTACACCATCGAGATAATTGAGTTTTGTTTGTTAATTGGGGCTAAAACTGACCAACAGCACAGGAAATGGAAGTGGTGCCCAGGCTCCAGAGGCACGTACGGCACGAAAGGAGATTTCTTCATCCAGCGAGACACCTCTGCACCACCTCTGCCCTCAAGCAGAAATACAACAGAGCTGAGCTGTCTGCAGGCTTTCAGAGCTCCTGACTGACAAGCAGGAGATGAAAAGCTGCCAGCATCACTCCCTGCTCGGGTCAGGACGAGGCCCTGCCTCCGAGCCCACGGACCGCGCTCCGTTCCCTCGGCATCGCTCCGTTGCTCTCTGAACCTATTTACAGCACCATCCGTTTTGATCACACAGGCCATTAATCTGGAGCCCATGCAAATTAAATTAAAGCCTCAGCTTTCATCAAAGCCATCCTGGTTTGTGTTGCAGGATGCACAGTTTGATCCTGTGGTAGCTCCAGCCTTGAATCCCTAACGCCACTCTGCCACGAGCGGTACCTGGTGCTGCTCACCCGTTTGCAGGCAGCTCCTGAAGCATCACAAGAGAGAATTATTGCACTTTTTTTGGTCTTGGTTGCTACTCCTTGAATCATGTGAAAGAGGGAGTGGGAGGTCCCCTGTGCCCTGGGAGTTTTGGAGCAAACCTCTGGAAAAGGAGGTTGGGGGATGCACACAGAGGGGGAACAGCAGGAAGGCACTGCAGCACAGCAGAGATGGAAAGGTTCTGCTTGTTTGCTCATCACCTCTGCCAAAGACTCTTCTAGAAGCCAAGGAAATCTCTGACCATGAAAACATATTCCCAGAGGAAAACAAACCTAAACATTTTTATAGAAGCAAACTTGGTCTGTTGGGGAAGTCCCCATTGGGACTTCACACCCTCCTCATTTCCTCTCCCCAGGCCAACAGTCTCTGTTGGTGAGGAGTAACGGCCATGAAAGAATCAAAAACCAATCTGTTTCTTCATGATTACTTGAAATCTTTGCAAAACCAACTTCTTCTTCTCCCCCAGTAAAGTTATTATAAAAACCCAGTGTCAGTAGCTGTTCCAAGAATCAGCAGAAGCGGCAGAGGCAAAAGGTCATGCAAAAAGCTCAGGTCTTACCTCATTATGAGAAACTGCACCGTGAGAAGCATTGGTCAGTGTTGCACAGGGAAAGTGACAGCAGTAGGTACAAATCCTGTCCCAAATCCCAGTTTTACACCATATTTTAGCCTGTTTTCCTCACCAGAAGGGAATGGTCACATAAGCTGCTTTCCAGAGCAGCTTGTTGACTAACAGCTGGTTGAGGATAAGGTGATGCTGGGCAGTGGCTTTACGACTTCACCTTGGGCTGCAGATTTCATCTTAGCAACGAATCCCTTTTGGAAAAGTAACAATTTTACCTCCACTAGTTCACTTAGCTCACTAAACTGTATTTTTCATCCTTTATCTCCAAGAGAAGGAAAAAAAAAGTCACAAAATTCAATACATTACACTACCCAAGTACTTTAGAAGCATAATGCAAACTCACACATCCCAAGTTTCGTTCTAGTCAGGGTTTTCAGAGTGGCACAGCACTGTTTTATGCAGCTCATGGCCCAAACTGGTGCTTTTGAAGTTACTCTAGCTTATCAGTTAAATATGCATTGATTTTTTTTTTTATGATTTATTCTTTAAAGAGATGTATTATTAATTAGGCAACAGAACAGAGCAGCTTCCCTGGAATTATTCCAGTCTGTGACTGAAAAACATATGCAAGGTGCCATCCAGAATAAAAACTCCCTGGTAGCTCAAGTGAGGATTTCACACAGCAAGCTCAACATCCAGCCCTTCAAATATAATGGATTAGGGTACAACTTCTCTTTCCAGTTTATGCTGGGCACGGTAGCCAATTCAGAGGAAAGATTCTGGACAGGGGACTCTCTACTTTGTCTCTACAAATTAAAAGTAGCACAGGTACTGCTTGTGGGGGTGCCCAAATAAATTCGATCCCCATCTTCTCACATCCAAAACTCAGATTTCCCTTGATGGACTCATGGCCTGCAGTGAAGATGCCAAGTCCCAGCTGACATCACCACACGGCAGAGTAACGATGCTACTTGGAAGCATCAAGTCCGTGATCCAAGCCCCTTCAAAGACCAAATGAGTCAGGTGCCCAGACTCAGGATAAAACCGGTCAAATTATCCCCCTTAGGCTTTTCTTTAGAGAGTTGAGCTCTTAAAACCCATCTGTTGTTGTTTCACAAAATTAGGGATTTTTATCCCCCAATTTACCCCCCACATCAGACACCTGTGGTGCAGAGCAGGGAGTGCTCCAGATAAAAACTTCCCTGCACAAACCTCAGACTTGCGTTTCCAGCTGGCCAACCCCCAGAGCACCCAGATGGGCTCCACAAGCACTCTTGGATGTCACATCTCTCTGACAGGTGCTGGAAGTAATTCAGCAAAGCTGCATTAATGCAACTTTAAAGCAAGAGGCCTCCAGGCTAAAGAAAAAAATAATCCATGGGGAATCATAGACAAGCTGACGTGGCTCTTCTGTTGGGCTGGTCATTTCACCTTCCTTCCTTCCTTCCTTCCTTCCTTCCTTCCTCTTTGCTTTTCCCTTGCAGAGGGACTCAGGCATTAGGCTGAGTGCTGAACTGTCGCTTCAGATTTTCAGCCTTAAGAGATGAATTCCCCTCCTGACTCGAGCCGTGCCTGCACTCACCCCCTGCAATTGTGTGTGTGTAGTTAATCATATGCAGCTACACTGAACCTGATTGTTAAAAGGCTGAGTAAATATAACTACACCCTCGTTATCTTGTTTAAAGGTAGGAAGATTAATTTGAATTCTGACTGGAAATACTGATTCAATGAATAAGCCTGAAATGTAGCGGTTTTCAATTACACTAAGAAATTGGTCTTTTGAATTTTCAAATTATGCAAGGCAAAGCAAGTTCTCCTTAATCTATACGTGGGGATATATTTGCCGTCTTCACGGTGCTGCATGTCAGTGTGTAAGAGCTAAAAGGCAGTGAAAAATCCTAACGTTGGCTGTTGGTGCCCTCCAGGGGCCTGGCTGGGTATAAATTTCAGCCAAAACATAATTTTTGAACATTCAACATATACAATAAATATTGTATATTATTACCCTGCTTTAAAAGGGGGTGAGGGCCATTTTTCATGCTACCCTCAGCAGGCAGTTGCTCTCCACAGTCCCACAGACACTGGGATGCTCGATCAAACAGGGGCAAGGGAGGGATGCATCAATGTTTGACTCTTCCCAGCTTCCCTGCCTGGATTCTCATAAATTCCAATAAAAAACCTGAAGGACAAATAGAGGTGGGGAGAACTCAATCTTGTAACTTCCATCCACGGTGTGAATTCTAGCCAAGTCCATTTTCATTGCAGGCTTACTCCAGGTTTACAAAAAACCGGTACCCTCTAGTGGTTTTACACCCTCTGGAACAAGACAGAAAGCATTCCTCTGCCTCACAGATTGCAGGTGACTCCTCAGAGCAGGGACTATTTTTATTTTCCCTTGCCATCCCATACTAGCTGCCACAAGACCAGACCACAGAGAGGAAAAGGAAAGCAAACCAACCAACCACCAGTGTCCAAAAGCAGTCCGCACAAGCCCAGAAGATAATCTGTGTATAACACACCTCCAGCACAGAGCTACCTGATCCCAGGTTTTTCTGGAATTAATGGAGCTCTTCCTGCCAGTGCACAGGACTCAACAACTGCAGAGAGCGTGGCTGGGAGGAGGTGTCTTATCAGGGCACAGCTCTGTTAGAATTCCTCCCCCTAAACATTCCTATACCTCAGGAAAGCACCATGACCAAATAAGGCTGGAATTATTGTCCAGTCTCACCTGCAAGAGTGGCCACAACTTTACAGATACTTCTTCTTCCAAATTAAAACTCAAAACTTTTGGTGTACTAGAGGTGTCCTCTAATCCGCATCTCCCTTCTTCACCTCACCGCATAAATCATTCAATAAAAGTTGTGGCTGTGGGAAGCTTCTCTTCCATTGAGGTAGGAATGGCACTACTCTGTTTCAGGGGTTGAGTTTTCAGTATCTGCTCACAGTTTTCAGCCCACTATGCATAAATATTTAAATGAATATTTAAATTTCCTGCCAGGCCTCAGTAGGCAGGACTGCACTGGATGCCCAGCAGGGCACTACATGCTCAGCTCTGAGCCCTGTGCTTTCTCCTCCACAAAATCCACCATCAAGGAGCTCCAGAAAAGTCCAGACCAGGTGCTGCTGACCAAATGCACCTGTGGGATATTTGAAGGTGGTGAAAATTCCAGAGCTGAAGCTGCTGAGGGATGTTCTACCATGCACAAGGTGCACAAGTCAGCTTCTGATAGACCTGCTGAAAGAGTTAGCATCTCCCTCCCCCTACTCCCTGCACAAAGCTCTCTGGTCATGTCAAGAAACGAGACTTCAGAGATGAGGAAAATCCAAAAAGTCTCTGATGTAATTAATATCAGATAATTGTCCTGAGTCTTCTTCCATCTGCCAGTTACAAGTAGAAATTGAGTCTGGGGAGCTACTGCAGATCATCTTTATGCAATTACGATTTGCGATGAACTACCCAGCTCCAGCAGCTCTCCCCAAGCTCCAGCACGATCCTAAATGGAAACCCCGGAGCAGCAGCGACACAGAGTCAATCCCAGTGCTTCACATGCCCACAAGGCAGAGCCGCACTCCTGGATTGCTGCTGGGTGGGACCGCTCAGCTCACGGCTGAAAAACCACTGCCGAAATCGGAATGGCAGGGAATTAGCAACACGTGCTGTCTCCCATCACTTGGGTTTGTTCCCCTTAAATCACTCCCGAGCCGTGCTCGCTCTCTCTCTCTGTTTCCAGGGGTTATTTGGGGGCAGCTGCAGACTGACCAGGAGCTTGGCTCCCAGCAGTGCCACAGTGCTGGTGGTGCTGCCTGGCACGCGTGGGGGTCACACTGAGCCAGGTCCAAACAGCCAAAATTTGACACTGAGCAGTCAGAAATCTGAATGAGCACCAGTTCAGCCTCAACAGCAGCACAGCTCCATCCTGTTAGCCCCCGGACAGACTGTCAGACATCAGGATCTCACTGGAGAGGAACAGCAGCTAATAAAGCAGCCAACACACCGAAGAATCGGGGTTCTGGCCCATGGGGACCCTCAGACCTCGGGCTGTACGAGCTTCTCCTTGGGAATGCGACAGGAAGGAAAACTATCCCCTACCAATCCTGCCCCATCCAAGCCCTTTTCACTCACATTCAGTCAGTATGGGGATTCTGGAACAACAGTTTCGATTATATTCCATGTTTTCTGCTAGCTGGAGCAGGAAGGAAAACGGAGTGTGTTTATTTTGAGCACCTGCAGAGCCGTGCAGGGGCAGCTCACGCAGCCCTGGACACTGCTGAGAATTGCACCCTCTGCCCAGCACCTGCAGGTGGCACGGCCTTCCTGCACATCTCTAATCCATGCTCCACAATCACATTCCAGGAGCAAAAAAAAACCCAAACCAAAAAAACAAAACACTTTCTAGATGAAGAGAGGTTTCAAAGATCATATACTGATTTATGATTTATTTTGTTCAAAGCCATCAATTTAAACAATTGCTTTATTTTCCTGAGGCTGTGCTGGATTAGATTTAGAAAACATTGACAAGCAAAGATTAATGCTGGAGAACAGAAAAATGAGTTACAGGAGACTGACAATGAAATACACAACCAGCGCTGTGCTCGGAACAGCAGAATATGAAGACTCATGAAAAGTACAACTCATATTGATCACGATAGCAGCAAGCATCTAAAAATAACAAAGCAGTGCCCATCCTGGCAATTAAAGTTCAGCCAGCAATTTTAGCTTGATAGCCTTTCACTGACAAGTTTCTGCAGTGAATAATCTTTTAACTCCTAAGAAGGGATTTTACCCCCTCTGCCAGGCTGCCACACTGTGCAGGTATAGTTGCTTGTGCCACCCCTCCAGGTGGAACAAACTGAAAATTAGCATTCCAGGGGACTTAAACTGGGTTTGTTCAGCTTGAAACACCTTTTAAAATTACTCATCCACACTGAAAAGATCAGAACTTATATCGTGGCCTTCTGCAGGTACCAGACACAAAAAACATTCAGCCCAGCGTGCAGTGGGCTGTTGTCCCATATCCATGCTGGCAGCATTACTGACTCTTCCACGGCTGCTTTTAACTTTATACACATTGACACACACTCAGCTGACCCCCCTTCTGTGCCTTCAGCCTGTGTGTACATACATAAAAACAGGACAAAACAGAAAGGAGAACTTCTCTCTAATGGCCTTGAAAAGCTACAGCTCAGCCATGAAGGATTTCCACTGGCAATGAAGTTCACCAGCAGCTTTTGCAAGGCACGGTCCAACCCTGTAACATCCGTGTCCCGTGGCAAAATCTTTTTGTCCAAAGTTACACAGGTTTGCTTGAGGGGATTAGCAGAGAATCTGTTCTACTGCACTTCTCCTTGAGACAGAGATGCTGCATAAGTTCCCCCACAAATATTTTACGCTCCACAGTGCTGCTCAGCATCCCCTTTCCCAGCCCTACTCTCACTATCCAATACAAAATCTCACTGTCTTTACAGTCAAGCTATCAAGACACTGATTCCAGTAGGAAAAAATGCATCAATATATTTAGACTTGGTTCAGCTGCCAAACTGGCACAAAATGGGAAAGAAACTTTGGGGCCCAACCACGAAAATTGATGGCTTTGCAGCAAGCCTGCGGTACCTCAGCCACAGAACCGAGTGATTCATGGCATGACAGCACTTCAGTAATCATAACTCTTTTGAAAATAAAACTCCAGCTAATCAGGGTGGTCTTGTTTCCCTTAAATACATTAAAAAGTCATTACCTCAAGCAGTCATTACATCAGTACAGCACTTTTTAAAGGGACAGCATCAGACAACGCTGAAGGGCTTTTGAGATGCTGCTGTTCCAGCCTTCTGTCATCTCCATAATGGCCCAATTCTTTCAGTCAACAGCTAGAAACATTAAACTTCTATTTTCTCTGCTCAAAGCTCCTTGCTGCCCTTTACTGGCACAGAGTCTTGCTGAGCTTGGCAAGGAAATCAGACTACTTGTACATATCAGCACTTTTTCTCCCCTGGGTCTAAGTTTAAAGCAGAAAACATGTTTCAGAAATATTAATTTACATGAGATATTTTAAGTGAAGCATAGGAGTTTCCCAGAGTTTGCCTTCTCATGATTCAAGCTTCATTAATCAACTCAGCCCTGCCAAAATATATTGTAGGAAGATGTCTGTAGCCTCTGGTCTAAGGCATAATCACAGCTCAGAGTGGAATAGTTACAAGCCAATGTCTCCACTTTAACCAGGACACAAGAACCCAAACCTCCTGGCAGCTGCACAACGCTGCTGTTAACTCCTCCACACTGGCAGGATTCTCATGCTAAAAAGGGAGCAAAGCAAGAAAAGAGCAGCACAGAAACTGGGGAGAGTCAGTACCTTGAAGTGCAAGGAAAAGGGCAGACCCAGAAAAGAGTGGGAGAAGTCTGGAGTAAAAACCATGACTTGCACAGGAGGAGGAGCCAGTCTAGCTCAAGTGCTCATAAAGGAAGAGAAAGCTCCCCTCCACCTTTACAAGCTTTCTATAACTTCTTAGCACATTTCACATGGTGCTTTTGAGGGAGCTCAAAGAGCAAACCCCGCTGAGGGAGCACTGAGCACATCCCTCCCACTGCCCTGACAGGAAAAGGGTTCCCACACTGAAGAGCTGGATGACAAAAGTGCTGTCACAGAGCCACAGGGAGGAAATAACAGAATAACAGCAACAAAGCTGAAAAGTCCTTAAGATCAGCACTGCTCCAGCCAGAGTGAGAGTTGTCACTGCTCTGTTCTCACGGAGCAGTGCACCCATGACAGCCCCTCACAGCAAGCTCGTGTTTCCAGGAATCCTCTCCCAAACTTCTCCAGAACCCTGACTCCCACACACCAACCTGCTCTCACATGGATGCCACCCACACCAGACACTGCCCTCTGCAAGAGCCTTCCTCCAGCCCAGCTCTTCCTCTGCTGGCCTGGGGAACACCTGAGCTCAGATCACCTCCAGAGCTCAGTCTCAGGCTGAAAACAGGCACAGCTGTCTCCTCCTGAGCTGGACACAGCTAACAAGCACAAGTCTTGTGCCATTCCAGCTGGAAAGGATTCCCTCTCCCTCACCTCCCGTATTCACATTGATGTTGCCCCCAGAAATCCCAGCACAGGGTTTTTCTGTGTAGGACACCCTTTGTTTCTGCAGCAGCAGGATCCCAGCTCCACACGCAGTCTTTAAGCGACAGAATAGCTTATGTGGTCATGCAAAAACACATAAAAATCTAAAACTATCTTAAGTAAGTCCACCCTTCTTCTGCACCAGTCCTTTCCACTTCCATCACGATCCACCTGCATGAGACGAAGTACTACTACAAAGCTGGCCATTATATTTTTACAGAAATTAGATTTTTAAATGCTTTCTAATTTTATTTAGTGCTCAAACACTCCAGTTCAGCTCAGCACAGAAAGGAAATTATTCCTGCTTTCCCTAGAGAAAAATGGTAGTTTATATTACACAGAAAAGGTATTCCCCCCCCAAAAAATGCCTTGGCTCAAGACCAACAACAGCAGCTCTCAGGCCTGTACCAATAAGAGATTCTCAGCTCTAAACTCAGGAATTTCCCCCTTTAAAAACCTCTGAAGGGAAGAGTTCCTATTAGTATTACCCCTAGAGCTGAGAGACCTTCAGACAGCAAATCCTGGAATTACTCAGTTACTCTGTGCTGAAAGAGCAATTTCATACCACTCGTGGAGGGGGGCATTTAAACACTGATCATTGAGCTTCTCTCTCACACCCAGATCCACAAAAATTTATTTTGTGCAACCAGAATCAAAGCTGGGTTTCCAGAAGAATTAGCACTTGTAGGCCTTTGAGGGCTTTTTTTCCTTCATTAAAAAAAGACACAGCTCAGGTCACACCCACACCTACACAGCACCCCAGCCTTGTACTCACCCAGCCAGGAGAACGACACCAGCATCCAGGGAAAAGGGAAATCCTTCCCTAACAGAGGCAGAAATAAGTATTTAACTTTTAGAGCACTCTCCAGCAAGACACAGAAACCTCTGAGTAGCTCAGCCCAGTGCCAGCAAGCCCAGAGGAGCCCCAGGTGCTGCCTGGCCAGCTCTTCATTATTCCCTGCAGCTGTGGGGTTCCTCATCATCCCCTGCAGCTGCAGGAGCCCCAGCTCCACCCCCTCATCCACCCTGGGCCCACCTGGGCCCCATCACACCCTTCCCACTCCCAGGGCAAGATCTTCTCACCAGACAGACCCAAATCATGGCATCTCCTGGTAGAAATCATCTCATGGAAACCCCAGTGCACCCCAGAAGCCTCATCCACAGGCACAGTGGTTCCATAGCATGAGGGTGTTGGCTCTTCTAAAGCAGTGACAGCTCAGAACTTTCTGTTCTGTGATAAATGTTACCATTTAAAGTTTGTTCCTGCCTCAGAATCAATTGCTGAAATGTTGTACTCTTCGTTTTTAGCAGTTTAGACACTCCCACTTTTTCCTTTGTAGCAGGAAGAATTCGGAGTGCTTGAACGCACACACCAACAAAGAGGTTCAAGAAGTCTTGCAAAGCTTTACCTACACGGATTTCAAAGTACAAGTGCTCTCTGAGATTGGTAAACACTGAAACTTGGTAAGTGCCACTGGTGTCAATTAAACAGTGGGACAAAAGGCTCAGCTGTCACTCAAATCCAGCAGCTCAGATCCACACACACCCCAGCTTCTGAAGAAAAAATTCCCAATGCCCA
>NW_008236442.1:4920467-4936993 GCF_000691975.1 Corvus brachyrhynchos | reverse complement strand
CTTCAATTGCTGCAGGAGAAATCATTCTCAAGGCAGGTTGTGATGCTGATCAGTTATTTCTAAGAATTGGTCTGGAATCTTGGCACTCTCCAACTCTTCTACAGGAGAGAAGGCATCTTATGAATATTATTTATTCCCTCTTAAAATTGTTTTAGACTAATTTAAGTTTAAATTTTTCCAGGTTTCCTTCAGAAAATGGGAGACAACAATGCGCATGGAAAAAGTAAGATAAGAATCTGCTAGAAACAGACTCTTTTAGTGCTGCTTGTTCAGAATGAAAACATATAAGGGTCATGATGTAATTCACATCAGTTGGAAATTGCACTGGCTTTAAAAAAAATAAAACTTAAATGGCACTGAGTCCCTGCCTGCCATTTCTTTTTATGCGGGACTTCTGACAGGGGCCTGGGGTGACAGGACAAGGGATAGTGGCTCTAAACTGACACAGAGCAAGACTAAATATTAGGAAGAAATTCTTCCCTGTGAGGGTGCTGAGGCCCTGGCACCCAGAGAAGCTGTGGCTGCCCCTGGATCCCTGGAAGTGTCCAAGGCCAGGTTGGATGGGGCTTGGAGCCACCTGGGATAGTGGAAGGCGTCCCTGCCCAGGGCAGGGGGTGGAATGGGATGAGCTTTAAGGTCCCTTCCAATCCAAACTATTCTGTGATTCCACAATTTCCTGATCTGCTTTGTGAGAAACACAAGAACAGTGAGAGTGGCTACAGTATTAATTATTAAAAATATGAAATTTTCAGACACTATTAGCATGAACAGGGTTTGTTCTTATCTGAAAAGTAGTGCTTGATGAAGTCCTTGAAAAGACACTTTTTTTTTCAAGGGCAAAGCAGGCATCAGGAGCTGTTCCTGTTTGTCTGGGAATCTGTTTCTTTGGATATTCTGTGTCCAGTACAAACTGGTTTTACACTGGTGCCAACTTCCTGACCTAAACTAAGCAAAACTGCAGATGGGATCTGAAATACCCTCAAGTTATAAAAGCAAAAGGAACACAGAGGTTGAGAGCAGCCCTCGAAACCATTTGCCCACATCAGCTAAGGGGTCAGTCTGTAGATTTCAGCAAGAAATGCCATCACCTCCCTTAATCCAGCTGCAAATCAGGGCTGGTTTGTGCTGCTTGCAGCAGCACGAGGCGAGGCGTGTGCTGGGCCCGTGGTGTGTGAGGAGGCAGCCACCCCTGCAGGACTGATCAGCATCCACAGGAGTATGACAAATCCCCTCAGTCATGCTTCAGCTTGTGCTGGTTGTTAACACAAAACAGGTGGAAAGCAAAGGAATAAAAAATACCAGCCGTCAGGGCAGATATTGGAGACGAGGGCTGCGAACAAAGGACTCTCCCTGGAGACCGGCCTTCGGCAGAAAAGCCTGGAACACCCTTCCCTGTCTCCAGCAGACAGTCAATCACAGCACAATTCCCTCCAATAGTTTCTCATTTACTGTTCTACACAGACCTGTGCTTCATTAGTCATTAACAAGCTACAAGAAAACTGCCCATGATAAAGTTCTTGTGCCAAAGCAGGATGTGCAATTTTGAAACGCTAAATTTGTACCTTCATTTTTAGGCTCCTGAGGAGCTTTGGAAAACTTGATCTGCAGAGAGACCTACCAAAATCTTTGTTTCAGGCTCAGTCCCACCAATCCAGCTCATACTAGCTACACAGAACAGTAAGATGGAGAAAGTATTGTGTCTCCACTGGAGCTGGCAATCAAAACTTGGGCGTTGTAGCTGGCTGTCTCACTGATGCAACCAGAAAATGGCACTGAGGTACCTTTTGCTGACAGTCAGCTCTGAAATTTCCAATATTTGATCGCACAGTGTTTTGAGTTGGAAAGGTCCCACAAGGATTATGAAGTCCAGCTCTCAAGTGAATGGCCCATACTGGGATCAAACCCACAACCTTGCCATTATTAGCACCAAATCTCACTGAATTAGCAGAATCTGGGAATTATATCCATCTCTCCCATAAATCTTGTTCAGTGCAATCCTGGATTAAAGTTCACCAAGGCTGATAGGAGCCCTTCCTTCACCAAGTTTGTGAACAGATACTCTGTGAATTCCCCGAATTCTACTGAAATCCAGCAGACACAGATCTTGCCTTTAGTTTTCCTTCTTCATGCCTGATCCCTGATCTCTGCTCTTTGGCACATGAGAGCTTATCTGCAGCCACATCTTTCCTATTCTGTCTCTCAGGCATTTGTATAAAATGTTTTCAAATACAGTCCACATGTTTTTTAATATACTGAACTTGAATTTCATTTTATGGACCCCAAGTAACTGTGTTTGGTAATTTCTTTTCCCTTAGATCTCTCCACCCAATTGTATTTTTGGGGTTTTTTTTACACCAGCCATGTACTTACTGTACTTTAACTTTCTGATGTGGCCTCGCTTCACATTTTGACATTTTGCTGAAAAGTTTCTACAGCAATTAGTCAAAACACGGCAACATTTTGGTTTTCTGTTTAATCCGCACCAGAGCAGAGACCAAAGCAGTTTCCTTCCAGTGAACACAGGCTTTCTAATTACCCCCACTAATCACAGGAGTGGTAAGAGGTTTTAGGGGGCAGGAGTGCCTGGAGAGCTCTGCTGCAGCCTAATCACCGTGATTGGATGCTCCTTCACGCGGAGTGACGGTTTCCACGCCAGCAGCTGGGTGCGAGGCTGGGCTCTGGAGAGCAGCCTTGGCTCCGGTTTACAGCCCTCAACAACTCCCCCCCTGCTTTAGACTCCTCTGCTTCCTCTAGAATCAGCTTTGATGATCTCCCAGCACACTCTGGTTTAGGCTTTTGCCATTCCTAAACAATATGCCGGCTGTATCCGATGGAATTAAAACACCCAGAGCTGGCAGAGCTGCTCCCAGTGGTTATGGCACAGCACTGGGGGGCCAGGGACCAAGGCCAGTGCTGTAGGGCTGCAACTCAAATCTCACATCTGAAGAAAAAAGAGGACATTTAACCCTATTCTTAACTGGGTTTGAGTTAATTCCAGGTCCTGAGCCATTTCCAGCCTTCACAGTGCCCCTCTCTTTGTTGGCTCCCAAACTGGAGTGTGAATGATGTTGTACAATTGTTCTTAGTGGCCTAATGGAATCCAGAGCTTTATCCCCCAGCACTTTCACATCCAAAAGGTGCCATATATCCAACGTTCCCCACAGCCAAACTGACCTGTGTTGCTCCAGACACAGCTGCATAGATGCACAGGGTTTGTACCTGCATCCCCAGCGGGCTGCTGGAACATCTGCTGTGTAAAACACCAACCAGGACCCACTGCAGCATTTTGGATAAAGGGATCTATACAGACAAACAATTTCAACAAAAAAGGATCTGAATACAGAAAAATAATCCCAAAGTTTCCAAAGAGAAAAAGAAACAGCGTGAAGCATATTTGATTATTCCCTGATATTATTAGAATTTTCACAAATATTATCACCGTGGCAGCAAGTAATAACTTGGCATTTCTTAGCTTAACATGAAATTGTGCCAAATCTAATCAGTAAAAGTAAAACAATGTACCGTAGTTGCTTTACAAGCTGGAATAAACATTTCCAGAGAATGAATGTTGGTTTTCTTGTCAATCCAGCAGGCTGATATAAATAGTAAATATTAGAGAACAGGGAAATTTTTCTCACACATACACACATGAAGCAAGGCGGTCATTTCACGCTGATGTGCATGGCCCCAAACAGCCACAGGGACTATCCCAACACCCCTTTGTCTCCTAGGTCACTTAGGACCTTATTAAAATTCTATCCCTATTCCAAACTTGTCCAAATCAGTCCTGAGCTAAAATCAAATTGTGCATCCAGAAGCTTTTACAATTTCCCATCAGAAAACATATTTCTCACTAAGTAGGGAATGAAGGAGAGACAAACATTTAAACCAGCATAAACTGCACTGCAGAGACATGGAAACCCTGCCATGACCAAGCAGGTATCCCACACTGACCTCCAACCCAACACCTTTATCCTGAAAATGCTCTGAGTTTAACAACCCCTGCAGCTGGAACCTGGCTGCTAAACACAGGGAAGGCAGTCCCTGGAACACTGCTCATATTCCCCCATTTGTGAATGCTGCATCTGTGCCGACACACACACAAACACTCCAGACACAACTGCAGCCATCCCAGAAACCCTGGAGCAGGCCAGATTCCCGGGGACAACGCCACCAGCCCGGCCAGGTCCCCTCAGGGTGCACTCCTTGGTTTCCTCATGCTGGGGCAGAGTGGGGAGAGCTGGCAGCCTGTGGTGCCAGCCCTGTGTCGCTGGGGTGGGTGACTCTGTGCCAACCCCAGTGCCAGCAGTGTGTCACTGGGGTGACCCTGTGCCAACCCCCTGCCCACATGGATCCCAGATGCTCCATGCTAGCAGCAGCAACAGGGATGCTGCCCGGGCCAGGAATGTGATCCAAGGCAGTGTGAGCCATGACAGCAGCAAGGCAAGGCGATGGCAGACAGCGAGCTGGCTCACTCAGCAAGCAGTGATCAAATCAAGGGTAATTCCATGAAATTACAGAACTTCTCTCCCCTCTCCATTCATGCACAAAGGGTAACTAACTTCCTGTAAAACCAGCAGGATGATATGGCTTGTAGTCCCCAGACTGCAGCAAATTTATCCATGCCAACATTGTCCTGAAAGCATCACAGGATAGGATAGAAAATCATAGAGTGGATCAGGCTGGAAGTCTGTAAATGATGGATAATGAGGTGGCCTAAAGTTCCTGTCTTTCAAAAGATTGAAAGCAGGAAAGGATGAGCTCTGTAACATAATCACCCATCTGAAAATGAGAATGTAGATCTACACACACACTTTTTAACCAGTTGTGAAGTGCAAGTTCTGCTCAGCTCTCCCTGAAGCCAAGAATTATCCTAAGGTGACTACAACATGATATATGGACAACATCCTGCAGCAGCAAAACTCCTGAGGGCATGGCAGGGACTGGAAAGTCCTCTAGGGAAACTTTCACCCATGAAATGCAATTCCTGATGCCTTTTATACCCAAAAAATCATGTTCTGCTGGCTCTGATTAGCTGGCAGGGAAGAGCTGAATTAAAACTAAAAGAAAGCAGAATAAATCTATGTTATCAGAAAAACTCATTGCATCCCAGTCCCAGGATTTTATTCACCATTTAGCTGCTCAGATATTCCAGAATCTCTGGGTATCACTGACAAAACTTTGTGTAACCATTAAAAAGCTTTAAAGCAAGGTAAGAGCTGCCTGCAGTCAAGGGGCCAAGCTTTAGAGCACCGATTCTAAGTGGAGGTGATACATAGATTACAAGCCATAAGCAAATGTTTTAATCATAATACTGACCAAGAGGCTCCCTTCATGTACTTAATGCTGCTACAAAGAGTCAGCAGCTGCGTAATAGTTAAATGTTTCACATTATTTCATAAATCCCAATTTTTATGCTTTTACAGTACGCTTCCAAAAAACTGAATTACCCCCAAACCAGCAGAATAAGGGAAATGGTCCTGAAAATGTAAAACAAAAGGAGAAAAATCCATGACTTGAAATCCTGCTCCTTACTCAATGGAAGTACTTTTAACTGGTTTTCATACTTGGCATAAAATTAGATCTCCTGCAATTTATACATGGCTTTAAATGTAAATAAAAACAAACAAACATAGACTGTATTTGTGTTACTAGACAACATTTGGCGCAGATCATTGAGAACTTGGCCACCTCTAAGAAAATGAGTGGTCCGAGCATAGTCTCACTGGTGTCCACACCAGATTTATTCCAGACTTTTAGGTGGGCATGGCAGGATGTTTCACAGATGCAGCTGTGAGTGTAGTGGCACTTTACTGTACATGTCCATGTGGATGAAGCACATAAAAGCAGATTTAAATAACTTATTCATAAAATTTCAAGGGGATTATCAAAATTCAAATATTAATGTTTTTTAATTTTGACTTTGGAGGGAGTGGAGATGAAGGGAGAGGAAGGCTGAAGGTTTCTGCTTCTTTTCCTTTTGCTAAAAGCAAAAAACTTTTTGTAAAAGATAAATAATTGGCTAAAACTATCTTTAATGGAAAAAAACCCTTTTTCTTCAAAAGACATGCCAATAGAGGAATTTCGTTCAAGCTGTGTAGTTACACTTCTGATTCCACTCCACAGCTTTGCATTTTGCTCTATCCTGACTGCCTCAGTTATTTGCTAATGTAAGCACAGCAAATTATCCACTATCATCGAGCTGGAGCTATTGGACTGCAGTTAATAATTTACTGCTCAACTCATCTCCATTCTGAACATGCAAATCATTAATTGATTACAGGTTTCCTGTAGTCATCTGTGTGAATGACTGCTCTTACCATTCACTGCTCCCTCCTCTCCCACCTGTCTGTCAGCTCTGCTGGGTGATGCCAAACTCATATTTCAGGCTTGTGCTGTCTGGGGAGTGATGGGGCATCCCCACAAGGGCCCTGTGGCTGCTCAGGGGGAGATGCTGACATTTGGGATGTGGGATCATCCCTGGGCTGTGGCACTTTTGGGAGATGCTATGAAAAGAGTGTAACACAACAAGCAGCTGCTGTGCAAGACTAATGGGGATCATCAGAAACAAGAACGAATCCCAGCATAGAAAGGACCTGGAGCTGCTGGAGAGAGTCCAGAGGAGGCACCAGGATGAGCAGAGGGATGGAGCAGCTCTGCTTGGAGGAAAGGCTGGGAGAATTGGGATTGTCTGGCCTGGAGAAGACAAGCTTTGGGGAGACCAAATTGTGGCCTTCCCAGGGCCTGAAGGAGCTACAAGAAACATGGAGAGAGACTTCGGACAAGGGTTGGCGTGACAGGACAAGGGGAATGGCTTCCCACTGACAGAGAGAAGGGGTAGATGGGAAATTAGGAAAAAATTCATTCCTGTGAGGGTGGGGAGGCCCTGGCACAGGTTTCCCAGAGAAGCTGTGGCTGCCCCATCACTGGGGAATGTCCAAGGCCAGGCTGGGCATGGCTTGGAGCAACCTGGGATAGTGGAAGGTGTCCCTGCCCATGGCAGGGGGTGGAACAAGATGATCTGTAAAAGGACATGTAAAATAAATCAGTTTGTATAAAAAACAACCCTTATTGCTGATGGAGGAAAAAACAAAGAAGAAAAATAAAATATTGATAAAATACAGTGCCACCCTGAAGATTCAAAAGGAAATGGAGCAGTAGCAGGTGCCTCCTTTGGCAAGATCCAGATGAGTCCAGATGATGTTTTAAGAGTCAGACCTACAGCAGATTTACCTCTATTTCCATCAGGCTCTGAGAACGGGTTCCTAACAATTTCCTGCTATCTGCTAAAACAACAGCTGCTTAGGTCCTGGTAAAAAGCCAGGATATCTGCTGTATTTATTCTGCTAGAAGCTCTGTTTTTAATCTTGTAAGAAATCATGTGATGGTTTTATCTTTAGCTTTAAAAAGATCTAATTCCAGGTCCCCGCCTTGGAGTGACTGTGGTAGAGGAGGTAAGGCAGGAAAAGCCTGGCTCATTTCAGAGCTGGGCTGACAGGACAGCACCAACACATCCCAGCCAACAGCATTTGCACTCTGTTCTGAAATCACAATCAACCACCCAAAAAGAATGACCAGAAATCAGAAAACTTGTTTGTTTGTTTGTTTGTTGTAAGATAATGAATTTGGGGTTTTTTTCTGGTTTGTTTTGTTTTTTCATTACATCTTCAGTATTTTTCCTTCTACTCTGAAGTTTACAAAACCAAAATTTTCCCTTGATGAGCCTCATGTAATATCTTCATCTGAGAAACAGAGACTTTAGGAAAAGTGTAGCAAGGCTCAGACACCCAAAAGTTATTTGAATGACTAATTCCCCTTGGTTTCAAAGTGTGTGAAAAGCCTAAATATGTTTGAGAGCTGGGGACTAAGTATGAGACTCACTAAAACTATGCACCCATTTTCAAAAATCTCTGTGAGTTGCTCTTCTTCCCAGTTCTCCTTGGTACTTGCTGCAGCTCCCAAACCCCAGTTTAAGGTAGCAGTGTATCATCTTTTTTTTCAGAGTGCTCTTTACTTCTGCCAAGAAGAAGAGGTTGTTCTTTATGCTGGTTTTCATCCTACCTCTCTGATTTCAGTAAGGATAAGAGATGGGGAGAAAGAAATGCTCACATCTGTGCAGAGGCACATCTGTAGCCAGCCCTCCTGTATTCAATCCTCTGATTTGGCTGTAGGGAAGAAGCAGGTCTTGATTGCACAGAGCTTTGAAGTTTGATGGTGATTGGAACATGTGCTGAAAGACAGTGTCACTACCATATTTATATGAAAAGCTGATTATCTATTGAAGGGAAGTCTGTTTATATGTTTACTTCCACTTGTGTTAATACATAGGGAAAGGAGAGGGAAATTAGCATATGAAAATGCCAGATGTGACTAACAGCTCTCGAAGTGAGATAGGGCTGGGCTCAGATCAAAGGGCTCTGCTGATCTGGAGTAAGTCTCATACTGTCTCTTCTGTCTCGGAGTTACTTCAAGCCCTCGAGGTTAAAAGATTTATTGGGAACCACAAAAACACATCTGAGATTCTCATTTTACAGACTTTATCTTCCTATTACACAGTTGCAGGATAGCACCAAAAGAACAACATTAATTCCTTCTGGTACCTTTCAGGCCATGTTCAGTGCATCCCCACAAGGGCCCTGTGGCTGCTCAGGGGGAGATGCTGACATTTGGGATGTGGGATCATCCCTGGGCTGTGGCACTTTTGGGAGATGCTATGAAAAGAGTGTAACACAACAAGCAGCTGCTGTGCAAGACTAATGGGGATCATCAGAAACAAGAACGAATCCCAGCATAGAAAGGACCTGGAGCTGCTGGAGAGAGTCCAGAGGAGGCACCAGGATGAGCAGAGGGATGGAGCAGCTCTGCTTGGAGGAAAGGCTGGGAGAATTGGGATTGTCTGGCCTGGAGAAGACAAGCTTTGGGGAGACCAAATTGTGGCCTTCCCAGGGCCTGAAGGAGCTACAAGAAACATGGAGAGAGACTTCGGACAAGGGTTGGCGTGACAGGACAAGGGGAATGGCTTCCCACTGACAGAGAGTAGGGTTAGATGGGATATTAGGAAAAAATTCATTCCTGTGAGGGTGGGGAGGCCCTGGCACAGGTTTCCCAGAGAAGCTGTGGCTGCCCCATCACTGGGGAATGTCCAAGGCCAGGCTGGGCATGGCTTGGAGCAACCTGGGATAGTGGAAGGTGTCCCTGCCCATGGCAGGGGGTGGAACAAGATGATCTGTAAAAGGACATGTAAAATCAATCAGTTTGTATAAAAAACAACCCTTATTGCTGATGGAGGAAAAAACAAAGAAGAAAAATAAAATATTGATAAAATACAGTGCCACCCTGAAGATTCAAAAGGAAATGGAGCATGGAACAAGATGATCTGTAAAAGGACATGTAAAATCAATCAGTTTGTATAAAAAACAACCCTTATTGCTGATGGAGGAAAAAACAAAGAAGAAAAATAAAATATTGATAAAATACAGTGCCACCCTGAAGATTCAAAAGGAAATGGAGCAGTAGCAGGTGCCTCCTTTGGCAAGATCCAGATGAGTCCAGATGATGTTTTAAGAGTCAGACCTACAGCAGATTTACCTCTATTTCCATCAGGCTCTGAGAACGGGTTCCTAACAATTTCCTGCTATCTGCTAAAACAACAGCTGCTTAGGTCCTGGTAAAAAGCCAGGATATCTGCTGTATTTATTCTGCTAGAAGCTCTGTTTTTAATCTTGTAAGAAATCATGTGATGGTTTTATCTTTAGCTTTAAAAAGATCTAATTCCAGGTCCCCGCCTTGGAGTGACTGTGGTAGAGGAGGTAAGGCAGGAAAAGCCTGGCTCATTTCAGAGCTGGGCTGACAGGACAGCACCAACACATCCCAGCCAACAGCATTTGCACTCTGTTCTGAAATCACAATCAACCACCCAAAAAGAATGACCAGAAATCAGAAAACTTGTTTGTTTGTTTGTTTGTTGTAAGATAATGAATTTGGGGTTTTTTTCTGGTTTGTTTTGTTTTTTCATTACATCTTCAGTATTTTTCCTTCTACTCTGAAGTTTACAAAACCAAAATTTTCCCTTGATGAGCCTCATGTAATATCTTCATCTGAGAAACAGAGACTTTAGGAAAAGTGTAGCAAGGCTCAGACACCCAAAAGTTATTTGAATGACTAATTCCCCTTGGTTTCAAAGTGTGTGAAAAGCCTAAATATGTTTGAGAGCTGGGGACTAAGTATGAGACTCACTAAAACTATGCACCCATTTTCAAAAATCTCTGTGAGTTGCTCTTCTTCCCAGTTCTCCTTGGTACTTGCTGCAGCTCCCAAACCCCAGTTTAAGGTAGCAGTGTATCATC
The DNA here is from genome assembly GCF_000691975.1 of Corvus brachyrhynchos. Taxonomy (NCBI): domain Eukaryota; kingdom Metazoa; phylum Chordata; class Aves; order Passeriformes; family Corvidae; genus Corvus; species Corvus brachyrhynchos. Next base: position 4,926,647 of record NW_008236442.1, on the reverse strand, counting down.
TTTTTTTTCAGAGTGCTCTTTACTTCTGCCAAGAAGAAGAGGTTGTTCTTTATGCTGGTTTTCATCCTACCTCTCTGATTTCAGTAAGGATAAGAGATGGGGAGAAAGAAATGCTCACATCTGTGCAGAGGCACATCTGTAGCCAGCCCTCCTGTATTCAATCCTCTGATTTGGCTGTAGGGAAGAAGCAGGTCTTGATTGCACAGAGCTTTGAAGTTTGATGGTGATTGGAACATGTGCTGAAAGACAGTGTCACTACCATATTTATATGAAAAGCTGATTATCTATTGAAGGGAAGTCTGTTTATATGTTTACTTCCACTTGTGTTAATACATAGGGAAAGGAGAGGGAAATTAGCATATGAAAATGCCAGATGTGACTAACAGCTCTCGAAGTGAGATAGGGCTGGGCTCAGATCAAAGGGCTCTGCTGATCTGGAGTAAGTCTCATACTGTCTCTTCTGTCTCGGAGTTACTTCAAGCCCTCGAGGTTAAAAGATTTATTGGGAACCACAAAAACACATCTGAGATTCTCATTTTACAGACTTTATCTTCCTATTACACAGTTGCAGGATAGCACCAAAAGAACAACATTAATTCCTTCTGGTACCTTTCAGGCCATGTTCAAAGACATGGAGCCTTTGGCAGAGAAGATTTATGCACCAAGGTGATACTCTAACAAATTATGTCCAGCCATCTGAAAGTCATCATTTCCGTGCACATGCATGCATTTTAAAAGAAAATCTACAAGAGGATCAAAACCAAGATTAAACCACATCTGTTTGGGTTTAAACTACATTGTCTGCAGAGTTCAAAGTTGTTTCCTTTCGTCTAAAAAAACTCACCCAGCTGTTTTTTATCTTAAATTCCTGCCACTATCAAAGAAGTGTTTTCATTGGCCAACTGATGTTATTTCTAGAAGTTGAGCTAGTTAGGAATGGAGCTAAGTAAGAAAATATGCTTTATTCATCAAAGGTCTACCCTCTGTGACTCGACTTGGCACACTGAGAAAATTAATAGAGTGGTTTCATCAGGTTCTAATGGGAACAGTGTATCTACTGTGTGTCATCATGCCATAAATTAGGTCCTCAATCTTTTCACGCAAAGTAATTGACTACAACTGACACCAATGAGGAAAACACGAGGCAGAATGAATAGGAAGAGGCACAAATGAAACAATAAATAAATAAACACAGCACAAATTCAATACGTGGGAAAGAGGAATGTTTTGAAAACTGCCATCAATCAATAACCACCCTGCATAAAGGCAGGTGTTGGGCAGTGTGTAAAAAGCAGGGCTTGTTGAGCTACCCCTGACAAATGTACACACCCATGGACATGTGTATGTGTAACTATCCACGTGCACACACACACGGTAACACCACACCACAAACTCTTCGTGCTCAGTGCTAAACAAAGAGAGTAAAAAGACTGCCTCCAGCATAGTGACAGCGTTTTGTGTTAAAATATGAGAGGAGCATGAGCTTAAACCAAAAGGGTGTGACATGATGGTCATATGCCAAGCAATGAATCTCACTTTCGTAGAAGCACTCTGCCTTTTTGGGTAGCTTTAAGTAGTGTGTGAAGGTCTCTTTTACATGCCAGAGCCACAGCTTCACTCTGGTGGGAACTGGCTGAAGCCTCTCATAAAAGCACAGAATGGTTTGGGTAGGAAGGGACCTTGAACATCTAATTCCACATGGGCAGGGACAATGAACTCATGAACTGGGCTACATCCTAACTCCTGGAGGCAAAGTTCCCCACATCCTACAGCCAGTCTGGATTCACAAACCAAGCAGCAAAAAGCTTATCTTGGCCAAGCAGGTCTCAGAGCTGTTCTCTCACCCCTTCCCAACACACCCAGAGTGGGGAGGGAACCAGCACTGATCACCCTTCTGACCAGGAGCCCAGGGCAGGAGAAGCTACCAAAGCTGGGGCTGTTCAGGTGAGCAGGAGGGTCTGCAGGTGGACTCTTGTTGGTCCCACTTTGGATTTTGCTGCCTAAACCCCAAAAGTTTTCTTTCCTTGGTCCATCTCACCCTGCTCTTTTTGCATTCAGGAATACAACTTGCTTTTATGATGCAGCAAACGGGAAAACTGAGCAGTTGGACACCCTACAGCTGGTCCAGTAATGTCACAATGTTTTCAGTATGTTCATTATTCAGTTGTCCCAGATTGATGCATTTGATAGCTCTCAGAGTGCAGATCACTCCTATCATGGCCCAACAGCTGGCAGCTCATGCCAGAACTCTGTAACTGGGTCCCTGTGATGTATAGAACATATGGGGCTGGCATTGCTCACCAACTGTGTACACATTGTGTGCTCCACAGTCAAATGTAATTTTACACATTTCCAATTTGCATTTAACGTTGGGTGGGATAAACCAGTAAATCGTTTGCCCTGGGAAGAAGAACAATACCAGCTAATTTATGTAGCTAATCAGAAGCACATTATTTTTGCTGTGTTTGTTTTCGCTGGAATCTTGAGCTTGAAAAATAGTTTGGGTGGTCTTTGTTCTGAATTTGCTCCCCTTCTCTTTCCAAAATCTGGTGTTTCAGAGTAACCTCTATTTGTCTTATCTGCTCCACACAAATGGAAAAAAACAGTGATTCAATCTCTTGACATATGTTTAGAGACTGCTCATAGAAGGCTGGCTCTGTGTACAGCTCAGGAGGAAAACCTATAACTGGATTCTCCAAAGGGGGAAGTTCAAGAATGGAAATAAATCAAGATGAAGAACAAAAAGAAAATACACTGTCAATTTATTCAAACACCTTCTGGCATACAGCAAGAAAAATAGCCCCAGTGCCCCATCATTATTTAATGCAATTCTCTTTTTCCAGGTCACAGTAATACATGTTCCAACCACCATCAGAAAATTAAATACAAAGCTGGCCAGAAACAGGATTCATACAGCTCCAAGGGAATGTCTTGAACAATTCTCAAGTGCCTTAGAAATTTAAGTCAAATTTTCAAAGTCCCAAAGCAACATTTAGGCCCTATTTCAGCACTTAAGTCTCATGCCTTTAAATATCTTTTTGCATTTGGCTTAGGCCAGCAAGTGCATTGGGCTGTAGCTACACAAACTTCTTAAATTTTTCTTAGGAGAGCTGTGCCTCTCCACAGCAGCTCATCTGATGAGCAACAGGAACCAGGCCTAGGAAATGCAATGCAGCAAAACCCAGTAATTTCAAAAATATGCTGCCTCTGCCTGTGAGTGATGGTCCAGAGCCCTGGATGGGAGGTGAGCTGAGGACAGAGAGGGAGCAGCAAAAATCCTGGCTCTGCCCTCTGCACGTAGCAGCTCCCTTCAGTGCTATTTCAGGGTGTTCTTGTCCCCTTCCCAGACCCAGAGACCCTTCATCATTTCAAGATGGATAGATGCAGATTGGGGGTTTTGAGGTTTGGGGATGAATAACGGCAGTAAGGGCCTTCCAAGAGATTTGAATTTCAAATCCGTGGAGGAGCTGGAGGGCAGCCCTTGGCTGGTGGTTGGGCAGAACTGCCTGTGCTGCAAATATTGTGGTGTGCTTCCTGCTAACTGCACTCACTGGGCAGCAGAGGAGCCTAGCTTAGCAAAGCAGATTAGAGCAGTCTGCACCTTCACTGGGTCCTTAAAAATTCCGTGTGAAGAGAACAAATGTTTGGCTTAGAAAAAAAATATATAAGTGATGTGTAAATATGGAATAATTATTCTTAAGGTTGTGTGCATCTGAGCCCCATAAATATCCTCAGAGACCTGGAAACTCCTGGGAGCTTTTCGGAGTGCTGATGGCAGGAGAAAGAGACACACACACTACCCCGTGCTGCTCTCCCAGTAACCAGCTCCCCTGCGGTGTGGCTGAACCTCGACAGCCAAAAGCAACAGACCTCTCCAGCTGCAGACAGGATTTCTGCCATCACTGCCCACGGGGTAGAGACCAGAGCACTCCCTTGTGCTTGGGCAATCCATGGCAGAGAAACCATCAAATAGTCAGCTTAGAATAAACATTTCATCCTCTTGCTGCCACAGTCCTCCTAATACACCCACAGAGTCATTAAGTGCCTATTTCCGAGCATCAGAACACCAGACAATGTGAAAAATTCAGCCCTGACAAGATTATAGTGTTAACATCACATTGGCTTTGCTAATATTGCCTCATGTTATGCAAACTTTGCAGGCTGTATTTATGGGAAGGCACTGCATCCAGGCTTTGTAGGGTGGGGGGAATGGAGCTGAGCCCTTTTTGAACTACAAGGGTGAACCATTGGCTGTTGTTTAAAACTCAAAGACGAGAGCAGCTCTTCAGCTTCAAGTTCACCTGTGGAGCAGCTCAGGGAGGAGATGGGATGTGTAAGGGCGCTGCTGGGGTAACTGGGCTTGGCACTGCCTTCCTCTGTGGCAAAGCCTGGCCCTAATAGCACAGACTTCAACAAAATCCTTTTCTCTTAATCACTCCCAAACACAGTAAATATTTCCAAAGGATTTAATGATATAAAAGCAAACATGAGACACAAAATCCTGCTGTTCTGAAGACAATTTTAGAGATGTTTTGTGTCCAAAGAGACCCTTTTGAATACTGTCAGACCTCCAGAATGTTCTCATTAATCCTGCTACTGCAGGACCTGTGAGCTCTGGTCAAGTCCTTTGATCTACTGTGCAAAGACATGAAGACACAACGGCGCCTAAGGCAGGCTGCAATTAAACCAAGATGAGAGACAATTTAGGGACACAGGCAAGCCAGCAGGGCAGTCAAGGTAACTCTGATCATCCAGCCAAGCTGTGCCTCAGTATAATCTTCAGATATTAGACTCAACAACAACAGTGGAAAAGACTGGACCAGTTCCTTGTGCAACCAGAGCAGGTCTGGAGCTGACACAGAGCAGGAAGGGGAGGGGAGGAACCAAAGAGAGGACTCCATGGAAGAGGACTCTCCTCAGGAAGAAAGGAAGCACCATATTTTGAGTTACAGCAAGCAGAAATCTGGGAAGATATCAGTGCAACACAGAGATAACCACTCCCCCTCTCCCCTGTGTCACACACTGATCCCATCTTGCTTGTAATCTTAAGGACTAATTAATGCTGCACTGGCTCTGCTCATCCCAGAAGCCTGATGGTAACAGAAGGTATCAAACAAACTGCTGCTCTTCAAATGGGAAAGCAGTGTTTTCATGGCTTGAGTTTCCATTGTGTGAGCATGAAGTAAACATGCTTATTTTCTTTTGTATGTAGCAGGAAACATATGGAAGTCAAATTACATTTGTCCCAGCCTGCCAGTATTTTAAATTTATAAAGTATATAAATTTATATATCCTTTGAGGAATGTCATAAATTTACACACACTCTCGAGTGCTAACGCTTGCACTGGGAGCTTTAGGGCAGTGGATCCATGTGCAACAGCACATTTGTGCAGCCAGGCCTCACATGCTTGGAAGCCAGTGCAGGTTAACACTTCTGAGTTAACCCAGTGTTACCCAGGCCAGGCTCAAATCAGAAGCTCCCTACTCCACCCCATCAGGGCTCCTCAGAGATCTGCTCCGAGGCCCTGTCAGCACTGAGTACAAAATCCTTCCCTTATCAGGGTACATCACCTTGGATGCAACAAGAACACTTTCCAGGCTGTTATTACCTATTAGGGCACAAACATTTCTCAGCTGGTCATTTTATCTGATGCTAAAATTCAGCTTAAGAAGTATCAGCCACTGTCCAGTCTGTCCTAGAACAACAGAGCAGTTTATCTCAACAATGTTTTTAAACTGATGAAAACTCCCCACTTCAAACTATTTTACATTTTCATTCGAGTTGTTTTGCTTTTTTCAGTGAGTTTCCCATGCAAAACAAACAGATTTGTATGTGGAACTAACTTCTTTTTATCAGCAATATCTCCTGATACAATTAATCAACAGCAACATTACAAGTTACGCCTGTTCCTATCACATTAGAGCTGAAATCTAGTATTTTTCCCTCCAAGTTAACTCCAAATGCCTGCACATACCGACATCCTACTTCGGAAAGGTGGTGTCTGAGCTGGGGAGCTGCAGGAGGACTGAAGTTCTCCCCTAACGTGTGCGGCATGGGAGGGTGACCTCGCGTGTCCCGGCGTGGGATGGATCTGCAGGGTCTGGCGTGGCAGGAGCAGCTGGACCCATCCTCACCTTCCCCACCTTGCCCTGCTTTATCAGAAGGTGGCAGTGTTGGAT